>NW_021538279.1:0-219 GCF_001605985.2 Dendrobium catenatum | reverse complement strand
TGAGTTAATATGTATGTAATGAACAATTAAAGAAGCTATTCAAATTTTTCTCTTTTTATCTCTTTCTTGTTGTCGCATATTTAAAAAATGCCATAAGATATTATATATATTTATAAATTTGATTTTTAAATATTTATATTTATTTATTGAATATCATAATCTTCAAATCATATAAAAATATCACTAATATTATCTTATTTAAAATTAAATATGCATTTT
>NW_021538278.1:0-221 GCF_001605985.2 Dendrobium catenatum | reverse complement strand
CGGCGGTGATCCGGCGAGGCTCCGGAGGTGGTCCGGCGAGGCTCCGGCGAGGCTCCTGCGGTGGTCCGGTGAGGTTCCGGCGGTGGTCGAGGAGGAGCTTCTTCCTTCTCCTCTTCCTTCTCTCTCTTGCTTGCATCCCCCCTCATGAGAAATGAGGGCTCTATTTATAGATTTTCTGGAGTGTCATGGCCCGTAAATAGGCGTGAGATCAGGGGTGAATG
>NW_021538277.1:0-299 GCF_001605985.2 Dendrobium catenatum | reverse complement strand
AGACAAATATACCAGTCCTCTACTAGTAAAAGCAAGGGATGCATAGCAAATACAAATTTTCAAAGACCCATTATACTTTCAATATGTATGTTCCACAAGCAAAATACAAAGAACTACGATAGTCTATCTATACAAAGTAGCGAACAACTTAATATATGAGCTGCAATGCCACCGGATCTGTAACACTCATACAAGCAGACAGAAGGCGTCTACAAGCTGCAATGCTATGCCATCGAATCCACTACATCTATGCAAGAGGACAAAAGGCGTTTATAAATATTCTAAGAATACCCATGTAT
>NW_021538276.1:0-210 GCF_001605985.2 Dendrobium catenatum | reverse complement strand
TAGACTTACCTGAAAAATATGTTAATTTAATGGATTGAGTTTACGAAGTAAACTCAGTGAGTAGCATGCCTATAACATAGAAATTTTACATACATAAAATGAACATATTCATTTGTATACACACACACGCACCAATCTTATTATATTTACATTTACAACTGTTAGATATATATAGTAAAACATATATAGTTATTTTTCTTTCTTATACAG
>NW_021538275.1:0-357 GCF_001605985.2 Dendrobium catenatum | reverse complement strand
GTGAAAGAAACATCAAACTTGACCCTATATGAGTTCCATTCCACCCAAATACGTCCAAACTTGGACTGATCAAAGTTATGACCACTATCCTCATGTTCAAAGATGGAGTGAAAAGCTTAATAAGGAAGAAATCTTAATCATGATCTCCAAAATATAGAAAAAACTCAAATAAAAATGATGAACTAAATATTTACAATTGAGAACCTTGAAAGGGTCATTAAACCCCCTGACATTCTAAACTACAGTTTGGGACAGAGTCCTGGATATTTAAAGGAACAATTTAGAGGCTTTTTAGGTTACTTGCCTCTAGAAGCTTTGGTTGGGTAGGTATGCTTAATTGAGGTGGTGGTCGGTAAA
>NW_021538274.1:0-384 GCF_001605985.2 Dendrobium catenatum | reverse complement strand
CCTTAAATTCTCAATGTTTTGCTGTGAAATTGCTGTAGTGTGAATGCATTTGCATAAGGGTTAGACACACCAAATTTCATGCCCATTTGAACAGTAGAGAAACCTAGGGAAAATATTTAAGAAAATGTCTATTTAACTTAGAAAAATCATAGGAAATTCTAAACACACCCAATAGGGGTGAAACTTGAACATAGTAAACCTAGTGACATTTGACACCTTAGGTTTAAATTTCATTCAATTTGGAGTTCATTAGGTTAGATAATTTAACAAGTCAAATTTAACTCCTTAATTAAGATTTAAAACTTCCAGAAATTCCAATAAATCAAGTTTAAATCCAAAAAATACAAACAGGACCTCTAACTGACCAACTTTAAGTCCTTAATC
>NW_021538273.1:0-266 GCF_001605985.2 Dendrobium catenatum | reverse complement strand
GGAAGCATCTAATAATTCTCCAAATTTTCATCCAAATCTAGTACAGAGCCACTAAGGAAAACCAAACAATTTCAAAGTAATACATGTCTAATTTGCTTTCATACCTTGAAAATTTAAACTTACTAACAAAAGGTAACCTAACATGACAAGAAGAAACACTTGCATAAATTAACTTGCATCAATCTTCTCTTTTCCTTTTCCTATAACAACAGCCAGAAGAAAGTTCTGATGAGCTGTGAGGCTCAGCAAGTAATGCAACTTTTTAA
>NW_021538272.1:0-207 GCF_001605985.2 Dendrobium catenatum | reverse complement strand
TAAGAAACATCTTGTTGAACAAAGAAGGAATGGCTTCTTTTGACCCCGATACGGATGATCTCCTTGGAGATGAAGATGATTACGTTGGGGGCATTCATGTGGTAGAAACTAGAGGGTCTAATAAAGAAGCTGAGCCCAGCAAGCGCCGATTTGTTAAGGATGATGATCCACATGCTGTTGAGTCAGAGTCAGATGAGTCTGTGAAAG
>NW_021538271.1:0-349 GCF_001605985.2 Dendrobium catenatum | reverse complement strand
ACGATCAGACAGTTATCTCCTATTGAGCATATGGAACAAATAGGAACTTGCTTAAAATTTTTTCTAAATCCTATTCGTCCAGGATGAATTTTACAATCGTCCAGGACGATTGGTTCTCTGAAAAATTTTCGTCCAGACGAAATTAAACTATCGTCAATGGCGATTGGTCCTCTGGAAAATTTTTGTCGAGACAAAATTAATAATCGTCCAGGACGATCTGGTCTATGGAAAATTTTTGTCCGGATGAAATTAAATTATCGTCCATGGCGATTGGTCCCCTGGAAAATTTTCGTTTAGATGAAATAAATAATTGTCCAGGACGATCGGTCCTCTATAAAAATTTCGTCCA
>NW_021538270.1:0-297 GCF_001605985.2 Dendrobium catenatum | reverse complement strand
AGGCGACATAAAGGCTAAATGCGAAGAAGCAAAAATGCGACTAAATCCAATGAAACAAAACAGAATGAAAATCAAACATAATAAGAATGTAGGCATCGTTGTTATCGGGCACACTTCTTTAAAGCCAAGTGTGTCTCCAAAATGGCCTTCTCCTCAATTCGATGTGATACGAATATAGAAGAAGGCATTTTCGATGTCCTTTGTTGTCCCCACAATTCAAATAAGGCACTTGATACAGGCCCGACTCAACTACACAAAACCACCCCTTACGAAACTCAAAACAATAAGGGAAACTCA
>NW_021538269.1:0-253 GCF_001605985.2 Dendrobium catenatum | reverse complement strand
GAGCCTTACTTACGTGGCCAAGGGAAACCCCATATCTGTGATTTTGATTGCCTAATTATTACGGTGGCAAAATCATTGCACCGCATAAATCATTAACTCGGGACTAATCCTGTCCCTCAAGGTGTCATCCCGAGAGAGTCGACAGCCATTTTTTTATTTAAAATGCTTTTTTTTTATTTTTTTAATGCTTTTAAAATCCCAAAATATGAAAATTATTTAAAATTTATTTTAAATTAAAAATATTACAAATTAT
>NW_021538268.1:0-270 GCF_001605985.2 Dendrobium catenatum | reverse complement strand
GACTAGGAGCTGCACCAAGACTCAATTCGCGCCATCGGGGACTCAACTAACATTAAGAACTTTTCATACCGGCGGAGTATTCACAGGTGGTACTCTTTGTCAAAAATCTGCAGAAAATGGAGAACACTAGCGCCTCATGTGAATACTCATTTTGTTGTCAATTTCTTCCGGGGGTACAGTTGAGACTTTGAAAAATCATAACTAAGTGTTGAAAAATCCAAATCAAGAAAACATAGTGTATAAAAACTCATATTAAGGTCTAATATTTTA
>NW_021538267.1:0-235 GCF_001605985.2 Dendrobium catenatum | reverse complement strand
GTTTTCGGATGGCGTTCGACATTCATACAGAATAAATAATCTAATTTAGGGCGGCTACAACTTTTTATAAAGTTGGCTGTGCGAAAAATAGCTTAGCTTATTTGATTGCAAAAATTAACTTCCTTTTTTTAAATAATTATAAAACAGTAGTCAAAATGAAATTATAATTGCTATCTAGAAAATGAAGCAGCGAGAAAGTACTTCCAAAGAGACACTTAAATAAAAATAATAACAT
>NW_021538266.1:0-216 GCF_001605985.2 Dendrobium catenatum | reverse complement strand
GAGCACTTCAAGGGTTCTTTTATCTTACTTAATTCTACATAAATTGTAACTAAAATGTTAGTAACACTCCAAAAAAATATAATATAGAAAAATGTAAATGGTAAAAAAAACATAATATTTTAATCCTCAAAATCATAGGTCGTGCTCATAGATTTTAACACTAGATACACTAGTAGTCATATAAGTTATCAATCTTATAAAAAAAAGACTTAGAAG
>NW_021538265.1:0-520 GCF_001605985.2 Dendrobium catenatum | reverse complement strand
TCAGCTTTATAATCTTCAGATCGGCTCGGCCGATCGCCAGATCGTCCCGGGACGATCAGACAAAAAATCGATCGTCCCGACCGTCCTGGACGGTTCCCATAACTATTCTCAGGCCGATATTTTCTACAGTGCCGATCGGCCTGGACGATATCGAAATCGGCCTAGACGATGTGTACAGAAAATCACCTGGAGCAAAACTGGCAAATTCTGGAGCAGAAATTCCACAGATCGTCCCAGGACGATCCAGATCGTCCCAGGACGATCCTGGAGCAGATTTTTGATATTACATCAACTACCCAACTAGAATTCTACAAATAATATCCCTATCTATTTCATCATCACTTTGTGACTAATTAAGTGTTAATTTTATAATTATCTTATAAATTTGAGGTTAATTCAAATCATTGGGTTCTTTGAGTTATATATACATATATATAAACTAAATTAGCTTAGTTTAATTACTTCTCTTTATTACAAGAATGTCATCATTTATACCCTTCAAGCAGCATTCAAACACGTT
>NW_021538264.1:0-225 GCF_001605985.2 Dendrobium catenatum | reverse complement strand
ATTAAAGATAAAAATATTTTATATATTAATAATTGTAACAAGAACATAAAAGCACAAGTATAACAAAATAAAATTTAACTACATCAATATAATCTTTAGCAATAATTGAACATGGAGATAAAAATAACTAATGAATGAAAAAAAAAAAAACTATATAAGAAATAACCACCCAAAATCTAATAAAAATATAAATAATGGCCAACAACTTAAACTTAGGTATTTGAT
>NW_021538263.1:0-242 GCF_001605985.2 Dendrobium catenatum | reverse complement strand
AAACTCCGAGATCTTGCTTTCGATGCTTGCAATGCGATAAAACAACCACATATACACGCTTTTCTCTAGCGTGGTGGGAGGAAGTTCATCGCGGTGTTTTCAACAAATCGGGTGATCACCTAAAATCATTTTCTCGACGTGCGTGTCGAGCCGGCAAACCGCATATACACGCTTTTCTCTAGCGTGGTGTGATGGGAACCCGGTGCGACGCATACGACGAGATCGGGATATTCATAAGTACC
>NW_021538262.1:0-221 GCF_001605985.2 Dendrobium catenatum | reverse complement strand
ACTTTACGGTAAATAATAAATAAAAATCATTTATATAAATGTGTGTTCAATTTAAGTTTAAATCATGAGATGTATTATTCCAATAAACTCGCCTAGAACTTTCTTAGAATCTCAATTATAAAATGAGCTATGAAAATACTGATTTTCAATCAGAACATTTTTTCCACATACCAAGTTTTATAGAGACATTCAAAAGATATATATTAATTCCTAAAAGATAG
>NW_021538261.1:0-678 GCF_001605985.2 Dendrobium catenatum | reverse complement strand
AATTGGACCTGATCAACACCTCCAATAGGTGTCCCTAAATCCAATATACTCTCCCTAGCCAGCCCATACCCTGGGTTGACTTGAGTCAACCTTTAGGCTAACCCAAAGTGGGCAAAAACACATTGACCCGAGCCATCTTTCAATCCAGATCAAAATAATCCCAATTGCCACTTGCATTGGGTGCACCAGACCCAGACCCACTCCCCACCTCAAGCCCAGGTTCCGGCCTGACCTGGGTTGAGCCCAAATCGACCCAAACTGAGCAGATTTGGATCAACCCAAGCCTACTTCCAACATAGATCTATTTGAACCCAATTTCTACTTGCATTGGGTGCACCTAACCCTAACCTATCTCCCATATCAAACCTAGGGTCTGGCCTGACCTAGAGCGAGCTCAATTTGACTCAAACAGAGCAGGTTTGGGTCCAACCGAGCCATCAACTCATTCCAGGCCTCCTCAGGCCAAATTTACTCCACCCTCGACTCCAGTGTGTCCCCATCAGTCTCCCTAGATCAACCTGACCTAAACCATGGCCGGCAGCGGTCGGAACCAATGGAGAAAGAGCTCTGGTGGTCCCCCCAGACATTCCTGACCCAAAGCCTTCCAAAGGCTATGGCTCACCGGCTTGAAGCTCACGAGCCCTTTGGGATGGTGCCCCCTTCCACCTGGCATCCATC
>NW_021538260.1:0-233 GCF_001605985.2 Dendrobium catenatum | reverse complement strand
TTTTATGGTATTAAAGTACTTAGCTCCAATAAGCACGACCTTATTCATCTAAACACTTTGTGTTATTATATGTTGATGATGTTGTTAGCAACTCAATGGCATATGAAGTTGTCAAGCCTGCAATTGTTGTTGTTGCATGTTCAAATGGAGCTATCAAACCACTATTGATTATATTCTCTCATTAATGTTATGAAACATCTTAAGTAAAAGAAGTTAAACTCTTAAATATCGAG
>NW_021538259.1:0-334 GCF_001605985.2 Dendrobium catenatum | reverse complement strand
GTTGTTAAACCTAAGTTAATGTCCCAAGGCTATCAAGAGGGGTGGGTGAATTATTAGTTAAAAATTATCCCTCTTTTAGATGAGTTGAATCGAAAATAAATTTAATGAATTTTTATAAAACGTTTTTCAACCACAACTTTTTAAACAGTAAAATATGGAAAATAAAAAAAAATAATAAAAATAAACGACCCAAGATTTATAGTGGTTCAGTATAAACCAGACCTACATCCACTCCCCAAATGCATCCTCTGAGTATTGCACTAATATCAATAGTGTCTCTACTTTTGCACCCACAGTAAGGCGAAGAAGCCTTTACAAACACTGTTTCCACCAC
>NW_021538258.1:0-258 GCF_001605985.2 Dendrobium catenatum | reverse complement strand
CTCGCTGTGAGGTCCATAGTGTCACGGACGTGAGAGGTCAGCGTGCATTCCTCACTCTGAATGCATTAAATGAGTTTGATCCCAAGTATTCTGGTGTGGATTGGAGGCAGAAACTGGAGACCCAGAGAGGAGCTGTGCTTGCCACTGAGCTCAAGAACAATGCAAACAAGCTTGCAAAATGGACTGCCCAGGCTCTTCTTGCAGGTGCTGATATGATGAAACTGGGCTATGTATCAAGAGTTCACCCTAGGGATCATT
>NW_021538257.1:0-305 GCF_001605985.2 Dendrobium catenatum | reverse complement strand
GATATCTTTTTCCTCTACCCTCTCGTTCCAGCTACTTTTGTTGTGATTATTTTCTTACTGCAGCCTTGTTGCTTGCTTACACCTTGGATTGTTTCTCTACTTTTTTGAGAAAGACTACCTGTAAATGTTTCATAGATATTGGAATCTAAACGAGCAGAAGTTATTAGTAAAACAAGTACCTTTTAAATTATTAGGTTGCTATCATGTTTTTGTTGAGAAAAGTACCCAATTGATCCCTAATTTTGTTGTAATAATCAAAATAGTCCCCACATATATAATTACTTAAAATAACTTTCAATATATAT
>NW_021538256.1:0-227 GCF_001605985.2 Dendrobium catenatum | reverse complement strand
CTATCCGTTTGTCGATCTGAGGTCATTCGAGCATCTTTGAGGGCTCATTTCCGTCGTAGCGCAGGCCATTATATCACTTTTGAATTGCCTAGGAATTCACGACACCACCGATGACCTTTCTCCAAGCCCTCTAATCTAAATACTTCCGCCTTCTTCTTT
Organism: Dendrobium catenatum; assembly: GCF_001605985.2. Taxonomy (NCBI): domain Eukaryota; kingdom Viridiplantae; phylum Streptophyta; class Magnoliopsida; order Asparagales; family Orchidaceae; genus Dendrobium; species Dendrobium catenatum. Next base: position 68 of record NW_021538256.1, on the reverse strand, counting down.
TTTTTTAATGACCGTTGCAATCATCATTGTAGCTGAGCCCATTCGAGTTGCCACCAAAATTCTACTAC
>NW_021538255.1:0-226 GCF_001605985.2 Dendrobium catenatum | reverse complement strand
GCACCGGCTGTCTAGGGAGTCGGTCGAGAGAGAAGAAGAAGCTGCCGTCGGACAAGGCGACGGGTCCGACGTCGCTTGGAGCTCGCGACCAAGGAGGAATGGGCGAGGCCGGCATCGGGCTTTCCCCTAGAGCTCGCGAACGGAGGCGTGGGGGCTCCGATCTCCTGCAGTGAGACCGGCGGCTAGGGCCGGTTGGTGGGCTCTCGGTCCGGTCCTGAACAGACGA
>NW_021538254.1:0-240 GCF_001605985.2 Dendrobium catenatum | reverse complement strand
CAAAATTACTTGCGTCATTACTAGGCTTAGAATCCAGGTTGTTGTCAGTGCTGCCCGGCCACTTTACTTTCTATAAAACTCTTGTTTGTAATAAGCAAGGCAACTTTGCCTATGGACATTTATTAATTAGTTAATATTTGATGTGATGAATTGATTGCCTTTAGGATTGCCTACTTTTCCTAGTTTTTTGGCGATTGTGTGTTACTTTTATTTTCGCCTGGATACGTGAGACTCGTGAGG
>NW_021538253.1:0-286 GCF_001605985.2 Dendrobium catenatum | reverse complement strand
GTCATCTACCATAGTAGAAATGGGAGAAATAAAGGTAGCAACGGGTTCAGTAGATTTTGATGCCGACACATAGCCGCTAGGAGACGAACTTGAGTGATTTAGATTCGAGAGGAGAGCTTCCATTTCTCCGGTGGACATAGCGGAAGAGTTATTAACTCGGTTCTTGCTGCCCGGCTAAGAATCGAGCTCAGTACCAGTGGAGGCAGAGTCCAAATCTACGGTGAGAACAACACTGCCGCCGGAGTGAGTCCCCACCCCATTTTGAATTAAATTCCCTTCCCTCTGG
>NW_021538252.1:0-287 GCF_001605985.2 Dendrobium catenatum | reverse complement strand
TTATTAGATGCTAGATTGTTGAGATCAATCCCGAAGTGGTTGTGTTGATGTCCACAAACTCAAAGTCTTGCACGGTATCAAATTCGACAGCAAATAGGTGGTTGGAGGCATTGCCGATGTTTTTGTCATTCAAGAGGCCGAGGTACTGGCTAGGGAGGGCATCAAGACGTTAACTGGAGTTGGCGATGGTGAAGGCGAGGCCATGGCCGCCGAGCTTGGGATATTCCGGAATGATGGTGAAGGCGAAGGCGAAGGTGATAGAAAAGGAGATGAGGGAGTCATCAGTG
>NW_021538251.1:0-314 GCF_001605985.2 Dendrobium catenatum | reverse complement strand
ACTACTTGGACTTCTCCTTTATATCTGAATTCCATCAAGTATATTTCAACTTTGTTCATAGAAATAACAATAAATTAGCTGATTTTTGTGCTAATTATGCTTGCTCTTTAGATTTTTTTTGGGATTCTCTCAATTGTAATAATGTTCCTCCTCGATTTTCCTTGTTACTCAAGGAGGACTGTGATTGTAGTACAATCACTTAGTTTCTTTTGTATTTCGTTTTAATAAAATCTTGCAATATGCATTTCCTCAAAAAAAAGTCATCCAAGAATGAGAAAAGCTACCCTAAGATTAATAAAACAAACAATAACCCT
>NW_021538250.1:0-283 GCF_001605985.2 Dendrobium catenatum | reverse complement strand
TCTTGGGAAGAGATGAAGAACCGGTGTGGAGAAGAAGAGCACTTGTAGTGGGTAAGGTGGGAGAGAGGGGGTGAGGCCGGCGGGATTCTCAAAGGGAGAGGTTGGGAACCGGCGGGTGCAAGAGGGAGAAGGGAGAAGTCGGCTAGGCTTGGATTGGCAAGGGATTTAATCAAACCTGAAATTGATTTCAGTTTTTTTTAGTAAATTAGGAGGGAGTTATTTGAAATTCTTTCAAATTTCAAATCTAATTAAGGGGGAATTAATGAGTCATTAAGGGGTCTTC
>NW_021538249.1:0-216 GCF_001605985.2 Dendrobium catenatum | reverse complement strand
AATTAATACTCAAATTGAAAGTCCATAGGCAAAGTTGCCTTTCTTATTACAAACCAGGGTCTGCTGAAAGTAAAGTGGCCAGAGAGCACTGACAACAACCCGGGTTCTAAACCTAGGACTCAAGTGACTTTGAGATTTGGGATTCTTCTCGTCGTCCATTTCTTTGTCTTCTCACAAATATCTTGATTCGTTGGTTCTGGATATCCAAATTAAAAG
>NW_021538248.1:0-251 GCF_001605985.2 Dendrobium catenatum | reverse complement strand
TCATTCAAGCTTAAAATCCATTCCAAATCCAGAAATCCAGACTTAAATCCAAGGTTCAAAGGCTTAGTCCTGAAGGCCTTTTTTTATTGATTTTTCAAATATTTTGAAACCTAGTCAAATGACCTCTGATTTAGAGTCTACCACTTGCAAAGTGATAAGACATATCTCTAGAGGTTACCCTCCAACATTGAGCTCATTCTGAGGTCTCTAACCCCAGAATCAGAATTGAAACTCAAAGGCTGTAAAACCTT
>NW_021538247.1:0-2281 GCF_001605985.2 Dendrobium catenatum | reverse complement strand
TACATGAATAATTAATTAATTTTTGTAACACAATTTTTTCTTAAAAACTGCAAACAAGTATGTTTTTTGTGTGTTTCATTTTATCTTTTCAATGATAAGTTAAAGAATTCTCAATTGAAAATAAATTATTCAAGAAAAGTTCTATTCTGAGAGTCGTAGAATACTTCCAATTAAATGTTTCTTTAGATACTTTACCCATAACTCTATTCATTGCAAATTATTTATTGATTTCCTACCTTGGAACCTGCTAATCTGATTTACAAATTCTCAGCTCAATTCTTCTGCTTTGAAAACAATCACTGAAGACAAGAAGCTTGCTTCAACGTATCATTAAGGTAGCCACAGGATCATCCCCAACAGTCTTTTTTAATCCTTCTGCTGATACGTATAAAGGTTCGGATTTGATGTTATCTCGTGTTATTGACTTCTGCAATTGTTTTGTTGAGTGTCATAGAAAACAAGCTATTATATATTATATATATATAGTCTTATATACTATATAATATATTATATATATATTTCTATTTTTTTTTTTTTTTTTTTTTTTCATTATCCTACGTCATATATTGCAGCTATTTATTCTTAATATATTATGAGTTACCATCCTATTTTGTATCTCTTCCACTTTATCTCAAGAATAGTAAATAGATTGAAATACAATGTGTCTGTGTTTTCTTTTTTGTATATTAAGGGGATATTTGGTCGCAAGCAAATTCAAGTGTTCTTTAAACACAATGTAAAGTAAATATAGAGTATTAGGTGTTTGGTTGATCATAGATAAATTATGGAGATCATTTAATGTTTGGTTGCAAGTATTTAGAAATCACTTTTTTTTTCTTCATGATTTTTTTTAAGCAAACTTAGGGCATGCGGCAATGGCAATGGGGTTTGGTGGTAGCGGTAGTAGGTAAAGGATGCGATGGCACATGGTGAGCTGCTAGTGTTTTGCGCATGACAAGCATCAAGCATCATGTTGTGAGTAACTGGCAAGCGGCCAGCAAGCAAAAAGTGCGGAGAGGTCATACTATGAAAAATGATTCGCTTAATGGACCCGAGACTCCATATATTTTGAATTTGTATGATTTTTTTTATCGGAAAGTTGGGGCCGAAGCTCATATCATTCATGTAAAGTACAAATTACAAGTGAGGAAATGAAGCTAAAGACTAAAACCCAGCTAGCGGAACACAACAAAACGGCAGCAGTGGGGTATAAAAAGCAAAAACAATTACAAAAAATAAATACATGGAAACTAAAAAAATTAAGACTCGTAATGCAGATAAAAATGTGAGCACCCAACAAGCAGAATTGGCATGGATAATCCCCTAGTCGCCAAAACCGACTGTCCAAGGGGTAGTTGGTCGGCATCAGCATTTATCATCATCCATCCAAAAAATCATCGGCATTGAAGATCAGCATGTAGGCCTCGGTTGCAACTAAAGATCATCCAGAATGCCTCAGAAACCGGAAAAATAGAACCTCGCAAAGATCTCTAGGAAAAGTTTGAGCAAGCAGCAGGTCCAGAAACTTGACATCGATCCCAAAAAGACATTGACAGTTCAAAATAGCAGGTGTTGAAATAAATGAAAGCTTTGCCATTTTGATGTTTTAAATATAACAGCCCTCTTAATTATGAAATACACAGAGAATAAACTAAGGGATTTCAAAATTCAAATGCTTCTTTAGTTTCCTATGAGCATCTTCAGATGTCACAAGTAATCGGACAGGCTTTAAATCTCAAACTACAAGTCTACAACTATGTTGACTGCTTAGTAGTTTGAAGTGTAAAATTGTCTTTACATACGACCTTATGCAGATTATGGTTTGCATTTTCTCGTTGCGTATGGTTTGCATGGTTTGCATGGTTTCATTGCATTTGAGGTGTTATTGCCTTTTCCTTAATGATGCAGAAGTGTTCAATTGATCAATACAAGGCTATTTGTTTGAGAAAATAGGTTTATAAAGTGGAGTTGGAAGTAAAGAGATGTGAAAGGGCCTTCTATTTTTATTTTTCTCATATTTATGTCGCTGAACTATTCTGGAACTTTGAAATGTTTTAATTTGTATGTTTTAAAAGAATTCTACTTTATCTTTTTGCCATACTCAAACAATTAATCAAGTTAGCTTTAGGTTGCTGAAAGTGTGGGGCTTTAATGTAAGGGACATATGATCAGCTCCAATGGAGATAACTTAGGGTGCGTTTAGGTTAATTTTTTCATAATTTTATTTTATAGATTTGTCATATTTTCATTTGATTGTTGATATATCATAAAAAAATTATCC
>NW_021538246.1:0-217 GCF_001605985.2 Dendrobium catenatum | reverse complement strand
GCCTAGTCGAAAATATCACTATGATCCATTCTCAAAATAACTCTTGCCAGTAAGGACGCGGTACGTGTCCTCTAACCGGCAGTTTCGCCGCCAAATGGCACTGCAGGTAAACGGTTATGACCCGGGGCCCTCTGAACCGAGTGGTTTTGCCGCCAAATGGCACCACGGATAGCGGTTATAGCCAGAGTCAATACGCTCCTTAATGGCGTTAAATCCT
>NW_021538245.1:0-239 GCF_001605985.2 Dendrobium catenatum | reverse complement strand
TCTATGCGATTTTAATCGAATAGAAAAATATCAGGACACTATTTGATTTGGATTCTATAGAATAATAGTCTTGTATTGATGTCGTGGATATTCTAATGTAATTTGGAGAAATTTGGAATTTGTGCTTTTTGCAGGATTTTTGTGTAAATTTGATAGACTGCCTTACGCTGCCCGATTTTCGTAGATTTTTTTATTTGCTTGGAATTGATAGATTAGATTGATATGCGTATGACTATTGA
>NW_021538244.1:0-507 GCF_001605985.2 Dendrobium catenatum | reverse complement strand
TAATGTGAATAATACATATAATTATTATAATAATATATATACATAAAAAATACAAGACTATATCACAACATATTTATGTATATACAGTATAATTTTTTATTATGTTGTCATATTATGTGAATAATTATACTGTATATACATAAATATATTATATAATCAATCTAGTAAGAGCATGAATGTATGAGCTTAGATGTGTTAGTGGCATTAGCATTTTGCAAAGATTTGAGTATCGCATTAACTTTTTTAAGCTTCTTTCGTGAGTATTAGACAGTGTCAAATGGTAAAAAGCTTATGTATCATTTTCTGAGGCAGAAGTAAATTCACACTTTTTATTAATCAATCAAACAAACAAACAAAATGGTATCACTTCTCTCTCTCTTTCGTGCAACAACGTAGCAAATTATGTCCTTAGTAGGTACTTGAAAAAATGAAAAAAGCAGAACAGCAGAACCATTCCAAAAATATACATAATGAGACCAACAATTTGTTTCTACGTTTTCTAGTGAA
>NW_021538243.1:0-356 GCF_001605985.2 Dendrobium catenatum | reverse complement strand
CGGGGAGGAGACGCCGGGAGGCTGCCGAAATTTTCTAGAAAATTATTGAACTTTTGAAACAATTAGAAATCAATTTCATATGAATTTTAATTAAGCACTCAATTAATGAATTAAAATTCATTGCTTGAAGTATATTGAATTTGAAATTTATTAACTTAAAAGACATAATAATACTTCAAATTTGAGGCTTTTGAATTTCAAAATATGGGAGCCATTTTGAAGAAAATGCTAAATATGATAATTTCAAGTTCTAAGAATTTTAAAATTCAAGAGTATTTAAAAAAGAAAAATTTTGAGAGCTTTGAGATTTAAAATATATTTATTGATTAATTATTTTAATTAATCAAGTGAGAAAT
>NW_021538242.1:0-599 GCF_001605985.2 Dendrobium catenatum | reverse complement strand
TTAGAGATTTTTCTCAATTTTCATTAGCCAAACGTAGACTACAATTATCACAAAAACATCATTTGTATCATTTTGTGTTGTCAATACAATCTATTTTGGCTTTTTGAAGGGATCCATGTTGAGAGTATATATATGCAACCTTCGAGTCCTTGACTGATTTACAATATAAAAATGTTCCCTACCATCTCCTCAAAGACTTCAAATTCATCAAACTTATTTGGAGAGATATACGATCTTTGGAGAGATATACGATCGACCCTATTAGTTGATACATTAAACCCCTCAAGTAAAAGAAGTTAAAATTTTAACCATCGAGACGTCTTTTGTTGTTATAGCTGGAATTTCATTAAAGTAACTCAACAGTTAAGCATGCTCATCCCAGAGAAATCTTGAGATAATAAACCTCATGAAAAGTTAAACCAACATGATAAAACTATGTGGCTCTTAGGCCAAAGCATACAATATCTAGATAGTAAAAGACTTTAGACCGTTACATTATATTTCTTAATACTAACTATAAATTTGATCATCAATTAAATAATAATCTCCTACCTATGAAGCTGCATCGATCATGCATATCTCATATAATTATTTTACAT
>NW_021538241.1:0-409 GCF_001605985.2 Dendrobium catenatum | reverse complement strand
TCATCCCAGAGCTTGTCGATTCCACACAGCACATTTCGGTGGTATGGATAGTTCCTATATTTTTTTCCCTTATCAAAACTATAATTTTAATGTTTGTGTTGTTTTGACCTTATTGATGCTAGTGATTTTAATTGTGCTTTCTTAATTTAGGTTTTTTTTTCTGTTTGGGAAAAATTTTCAATTTTGTTAACAATTTGTGTTTTAGTGATGGCAGCTTGATTGAATGGGAGGGTTTGCGTAAACTTGATTAAATGTGTGGAAATGGGAGTATTTAGGATTATTTCCATGAGGAATTGGAGTGATTGTTTAAATGGGTGTTAAGAAATATTAATACTAACGAAATCAATTGTTATTCATGATTTTTAAGTAATTTTAGAAAATCAATGGGCTTTGTCATTTAAAAACCTGC
>NW_021538240.1:0-230 GCF_001605985.2 Dendrobium catenatum | reverse complement strand
AAATTATCTTTTCTTTTAATCATTAAACCAATTAATTTATCTAGTTAAAATTAAATCCTTAATTAAGCAAATCAAAGTTAAACCCAATTGACTTCAAATTCAAACCCCTTAAGTTTAGTAATCTTCCCTGCTCTAGGGAAAATTGTCATTAAAATTCAAACCCTTTGAACCCCTTAATCAAACCCCTTAAGTTTAAACCTTAATCAAACCTTAAAACCTTCTAGAAATTT
>NW_021538239.1:0-211 GCF_001605985.2 Dendrobium catenatum | reverse complement strand
GGGACTACTCTGGCAGCTCAAAGTAATTCATGAATGGGAGGTAGACTGCCAAAAGAGAGCAGCCGGGGGCGATCTCTTCTCAGAAAGACCCAGGCCCAAAAAGTAGTGATGGTTACACCTTAAAACACAAGGTACTACATCACTAATGAAGAAATGCATTTAAAATCATATAAGTTCATCGACCAACTAAGTGGGAACTCAACCTTGAGGA
>NW_021538238.1:0-1304 GCF_001605985.2 Dendrobium catenatum | reverse complement strand
GGGTTAATTTTTTAAAGAAAATGTTATATTGCATTTGAAATTTGGATTAATATTTAATTTTTAGTAAATTTTTGAAAATTTCTCATTTAAAAAAATAAAATTAATTAAAAAATGTTTTGCTTAAAAGGCGGTGACAGGCAGGTTACGATGGGCTACACAACGCAATCCTGAGCTCTGAAATAGTACCGTGGTAATATGGGAGCAATATAGCAACTTTTGGACTGCATGATCAAAATTTGCGTTAACATAAGGGCAATGATTGTGCTGCGACAATCATTAGTAATCATTGATAGACGTAGAACCACGACACCGTAGGCCACTTATCCAAGTTAACAACCCTAAAACTCCATCAGATCTTCCATGATTTTGAGTGGACAGTTCAGATCAAGCCAAACGAAGAAAAAGCATGGCACATCAATACATATTGTCAGTTCTACCAAGGAATGGAAAAATCTAAACTGTAGATCATAAGATCAATGGTCCAAATTTTATACACAGCAGATTAATTGAAACTGTACCCCTAAGGAATAAAACATTATTATCTCAAAATCAACTCAATCAAATCGGTTGAAATTTCAAACATACATAACATAAATGAATAAAAGCAATGAGGAGTTATTTTTGTGATTTAAAATGCACTTAAAAGAAAGCTATTTAATTCTATGTGTCTTAAACTAGCATTTAGCTTTTTAACTAATCCAAATGATGGAATCAAAGTTCTTGGTCTGTCTAAATTTATAGATTGTTTATGTATCTTTTCCCTGAAGAAATGAACTGATGAAAAAGGCCGATATTGATGGCAACATGAGCTAGATAGAATATAGCGGCTATTTGACAGGAGGATCATTGTCGGCAGGCTTTGACTAGTTGGTATGGGTCGTGGAAGTGTTGAGGGGAACTTGGGGAGTAGAAACAAAATAAAAGAAAGCTCTGGGGAGGTATGTGGGGGACCACATTTCCATTTTGATTTTAACCAAGCCCTTAGATTGATTAAAGGACCTTTTAGAGAGCTTTAGCCCTCATATGGGGTGACCCTAGTTTCCAAGAATAGAGAGAAAAGGATTACTTGAACTTTTGACCATTTGATCAAGTTTCTAGAGTATGTTGACTCCTTTGACCAGTCAACGGGTAAAAGGAGGTTGAGGTGGCAAGGGAGGAGTGTGAGGTGCTGGTTGAATAAGGTTCAAGGCTTTGAAATTATATAGTTAGATATTGGAGAGGGAGTTTACCATTTAAGAGATTTAAGTATCTTGTTGACTTGCTTTGACTGATGAACAAGGTTAAGGCTATTCATACATGACTTA
>NW_021538237.1:0-280 GCF_001605985.2 Dendrobium catenatum | reverse complement strand
TTTATTCGTATAAAACAAGGGAAGAATCTTTGGGAATATAGATATTTTTAAAACCTCGTTTCTAATTTTGAATAGTCTTGTAGAATGTATTATTATCTTTTTAGATAATATAATATTATATTTGTTATATTCAAATTTAGAAATGATGAATTTTATAAAACTCATTCTCGCTTTTGGATATCTTGAAGAATGTTATGTTCGTCTTTTAAGATGATATAATATTCTTCTTGCCATATCTAAATCAAAGAATGAATAAACTTTTTCAAAAATGTATTTCTAT
>NW_021538236.1:0-4003 GCF_001605985.2 Dendrobium catenatum | reverse complement strand
AAGTAATCTTATACACACACACCTTGAAAGAATTTTTAACTGTTCCTTGGAGTTTACTGTTTTTGGTAAAATTGTCTAGGACGATATTTATATCAGCCTGGACGATCGGTTTAAAAATAGAAACCCTAATTAGGGGATCCTAGTTAAGGCAGTCGTCATTAAGTACATCGACCTGGATGATTTTGTATCGGCCAGGATGATAGGCTCAAATGGAAAGAATCAGCCGCTAGATTTATTTAAAAATTACTTATTTTTGGACATCATTTAGGGCATCATCCATGGCATCGTCTTGGATAATCCAGCATAATGTTGCCTAAATTAATCTAGTATTTAAGGAAAAGTAATTAAGACATTATTACACAATCAAATTGTCCTAGACAATCGCAGTATCATCCTAGACGATACGCTGGATGATATGGGACGATACGCTAGACGATATGAACAAATTTCTTCTTATCATCTCAGATCGTCTCGTCTGATTAGGCTTATTTTTCACTGATTGTACAGGATGATATTAGTATCATCCTGGATGATATTGTCCACAAGTTGCAATTAATGAGCTCATTTTGAGCTCTTCTATTTAAGCTTTGATAAGGCACTTTGTAAGTGTCATCGGCAACCATTGAAGCTTCTTTCTTCTGGAGGAAACTTAAAGGGAGAGCTTGAAAGGAAGAGAGGAAAGGGTGGAGTTTGAGAGAGGGAGAAGATCCTCGGAGGGGGTTTCAAGGGAGTGTGGAGGGGGTTCCACACGGTTGCTCCGGCGAGCTTACACCTTAGTACCATTAGATTCAAGGCTTGTCTTGAGGAAAGTTTTGGGAAGAAGAATATCTCTTTGGTGTCAAAGGGCCCAGCTACTCCGTCTCATCAGGGAAGATGGAAGTGATTTTGTAAAGGCTTCTCCGCCTAGCTGTGGGGGCTAAAGGAGAGATACTAAGTTTAGTGCAATACTTGGAGGGTGCCTTTGAGGAGTGGACGTAGGTCAAGGTTTGACCGAACCACTATAAATCTGGTGTGTTCTTTCCTTTATTATTTCAGTATTTAATTTTCGCATTGTGTTTTCTTTGTGGTGGATTTTGGTTTGGCTTTTTTATTGTGAAAGAATTTTTAAAATACCAATTCACCTCTCTCTTAATTAGACTTGGGTTAGTTCATAAGGGCCTAACATCCCTAACAAACTTTAATAGCTATAACATACACAAGTAAAAAATTATCAAGATCAGAAAACAATATAGCCTATGAGATAAGAAAAATTATTGTAAAGTAGATGAAATGAAAATTTCAGTATTTCAAATTTCAATAAGAAATAAAATTGAACGGAAGATTCATTTGAATTTAAAGACTAAAAGATAGATGAAAGAACATAAACTTGTGGTGCTTGTGCTTCTTTTTAATATTTATGGCACACTTTGTACATATTTCTAGAAACATGATAAAATAACTTTTATTGATATCATGGTGAATGATAATACATTTAAGCACATAAGATATTAATACTCATAGATGCAATAAAACATAAGACATAAAAATATAAAATATGAAGACATAAAAACATAACAACTAACAACACATCACATCACCACTACTAGAGAAAATCATAAAAGAAGTATTATCATCACTCAGAGGGGCTTTGATCTGAAGGAGGTCCTTGGTTGAAGAAGTTAAAATAGCTACTCATCATAACTATATTCGAGCTCAGAGCATCGAATTGGCCTCTAATCCAGCCCATGTCCTGCTGGTACTGTGCATCATGTTGTTATAGATGAGTTTCAATTTGATCAAAGCGACGATCAAAGTGACTCTCAAGATGATCAAAGCGATGAACCAACTCCTGAAGATTTGGTCCACCGGCAAGCGTAGGTGCAGGTCCTCTCTCCTCTCCCTTAGTGTCAGCACCTTCATCGTGTTTTGCAAAGATAGCTCAAAATGAATCATCATTATAGTACAAAGGCTCTTCTAGATGAGATGTATCAGGATGAACTAACTAATACTTCTTTTCAAGAATATAAGCCACAAGATGTCCTAGAGCAATGTTTTTCTTTCTCTTATGGAATACATGGCCAATATCAGAAAGACCATAAAGATATTCAAGAATGAGTAGGGCTTCATCAATGGGTCGACTGGTAATGATCAGATAAGTGATAGTGGAAAGAAGAGGAGTGATATTAATTCTATCACTAGCTTTAGGAATAATAGAAGTTCTAAGCACATGTTGGATGATTCTAGCATCTTGGTGCAAAGTGTCTACCTTCGGCAAATGGCATTCTTGTCTAATCCCTCTTAGTACCTTGTTAATTTCAGTCCAATCAAAGGTTGTAGAAGAAGTCAAAGTGTGGGCTCTAATTCCTTCAATCCTTAGGTTTAAGAAAACACCCAAATCCTCTTTGGTAATTTCTACATTCTTCCCTAAAATATAGGATCTAATCCTATTTTGGTCAGAGTTAAAGGTCATGTTTGCTAGGAAGTAATGAAATGTAAAAAAGTTGAAGGAGTAAATTAGAGTAAGGATGAACTCAAATTGAGTAGAAGCAAAAAGAGGTAGTATCTGATATATTGTATTCCCTTGAATCAAAACTCTAGAAGGGGTCAATTTCGTAGATACAAACCTAGGGAAGGATTCCTCATTTGCTTTGGACAAAAAGTTCTCACTTGTATTCCTAGAGGCAGGTCCCCTAGTTAGTTCCTTTGCGTGCCTAACCCTCTTGCTTGAACTCTCCATACAAAAGATGAAGGGGAATAGAAGATTGAAAAGGTTTTTTGAAGTGAATGAGGTTTAAGTTCTAAACCATTTCAATTTAAAGAAATTATGATATTTCGTATGGAGAAAATTGAATTCATCCCATATGATGCATGAGTTCGTACATACAAAGCACAATTTTATATAGACATATGAATAAGGTTAAAATGAAATGACTTATAGTAACCATACGAGTTATGAGGAGTCTTTTCGTACAGACTTTTTGACCATACGATTGTACATACGAATAGGTATTCATCCAGGATGATCAATCATTCAAGATCATTTTTAAGATGGTTAGGTTTGTCCCCTACCCTGAATGACACGTGGTTCGTATGTACGAATGTCAGGTTCGTACGTATGATCGTGAATAAAACTGATTCTATCCGTATAACTGTCTAGATGTGTACATACGATTGAATACATATCATCGAGACGATTGTGACAATCATACAGATGAACTGTATAAAAAACTGAAAAACTGTACGCATTCAATTCTACCAAATCAATCAATACGCTGCAGGATTCGTTCAGTACGAAATTAATTTCATACAGACGAAATGTACACTTTTAGAAAATTTGAATGATACTTGAAGATCATGATTTTGTATATAAAAATGTTTTGAAAATCACACTTAATAAATAGACAAAAATAACAAAAACAAAACAAGCTCAAAAACTGAAAAACACATACGAAAAATCACAAAACTAGAAAACACACTAACAAAACACACATCAATGTCGCAAAAATAGTTAATTAAGCATTCAAGTCAATCACACCAAGCCTTGTTCTTAATGTACTAAAAGTATCAAAGGCTAATGGTTTAGTAAAAATGTTTGCAAGTTGATTTTTTGTTGAAACATGATTTAGTTCAATTTCCCCTTTAGATACATTATCCCTTATGAAATGATGCGTGATGTTTATATGTTTGGTCCTTGAATGTTGAATAGGATTTTTAGAGATACAAATGGCACTAATGTTATCATAAAAAATGGGAATTGTGCTTATTGTTAATCCTAAATCAATTAACTGTTGTTTCTGTTAAAATAGTTGCTATTTGCATGCTTTACATTTTTGCAACTTGTATAGTTTTGATGATTCCAAACATTATTGTTCAAATGTGTAGTTATATCCTAACCATTTTAGAAGATTTGTATTTGCTCTTGTGTGTACTAACATTTCAGGAAAATCAGACTCCAGACTACGAAGACTTGAAATCAAATTCAACATTAGATACTTTGTGAATTTGAAGCTTGTATTTTTCTTTG
>NW_021538235.1:0-283 GCF_001605985.2 Dendrobium catenatum | reverse complement strand
CATCTCCTTCATGCTGAACTTTAAACAAGTTTTGTTCCAACACATCTCCCGGGACAGTAATCGCCCGGCGGATTACTGTGCTCATTTGGCTATTTTGGGTAATTTTTTGTATAAGGACTCAACTAAGAATGATTTCCCCTCTTCTCTACTGTCTTTGTTGAGGGTGGAAAGTGACAGACTGTAGCTCTTTTTATTTATTCTATGCTTGTAACCGACTTTTTATTTCCTTGGTAATGCTAATGCAATATTCAGCTCTCTCTCTCTCTCCCTCTCCCTCTCCCTC
>NW_021538234.1:0-218 GCF_001605985.2 Dendrobium catenatum | reverse complement strand
ATAAGCACAATCAATTCCTAAATCTAGGAGAACCTAGGCTAAGTGGTGTGTGTTCCTTAAGCATGCAAAGACTAACAAAATTAACTTAACTCAAGTCTTGATTAGTGAAGAATTAAAGCACAACCATGCACTAATCAATCCCCATAATTTCCATTCAAACATGCTTAATCTACATTTAAAATTTCAAGGGATCTCTTAAAAGTTTAAAACTTAGATAA
>NW_021538233.1:0-254 GCF_001605985.2 Dendrobium catenatum | reverse complement strand
TGATGAATTTATTGCTTTATTGATTTGGATTTACTGACGGATTTACGGACTTACTGTTATCATACGATTTCATCGATTTCATTGATATTTATATTCTGTCATTGCGCATTGCTATTGTTATAGATATTGTATGGATACTATGGATTCATTGACATTGATTGATACTATTGTTTCTACACTATTGAACTGCTTCATAGGATTCATTGCTAGTATAGATTGGGCTTTATTGTATTGATTTGATGATTTCATACCGA
>NW_021538232.1:0-241 GCF_001605985.2 Dendrobium catenatum | reverse complement strand
GAGCTTCGACGTCCGAAAATAGGGGGGGAACTGATATGTCATCAGGAAATTTTCTCTATCGGGAACGAATCTCGATGCAAAACCAACCCGGAAACTTCAAAAATTAAAATCAGGATCACCTAAACTCTGATTTCAGCAAACTTATAGTCAAACTGAGCGTCTCAAAAATACTAATCAAACAACACCAAATTCAACTCAATCGGAACCCAAATGAGCACAAATCAAGTACCCAAAGTGCTAT
>NW_021538231.1:0-224 GCF_001605985.2 Dendrobium catenatum | reverse complement strand
AATTTAAAATATGTGCATGACTCCCCTGATAGTTAATTGACCAACCTTTCTTGACCACCTTGAGAGTAGCCAGATATGAAATCCATACATCCTCAAACTTAATAGATTTTACAGATTGAAATTTTGAATTGATAATATTGAGGATTATAGGGCAATGGTCGGAAGCTATTCTAGCTAAGTGCTTAATAATCAATTGAGAAGATATTTAATGCATAAGTGTTAAG
>NW_021538230.1:0-260 GCF_001605985.2 Dendrobium catenatum | reverse complement strand
CATTCACCAACCAAAACCCATCGTAAAACACCTCCCGACATTAATCTTTCTGTCTTCCTCAAGTGCTTTTCATTTAAGGAGCTGTAGCAATAGATCTAAGACGTTTTAGATTGTGCATCCAACTTGGAAAACTTACGTTGATAGTCTACAGGCTCAAATGTATAAGAAACTTGAAGATCCAATCGTATAATCTCTTAAAAGTTTAGACCTAGGTCACAGTCCGTAGGATAAAATAACTTATTATTGGGTGTATTTTAAAA
>NW_021538229.1:0-254 GCF_001605985.2 Dendrobium catenatum | reverse complement strand
ATTCTCTTCAAATACTTATTTTGAAAAAATAATAGACTACAAAATAGCTAAAACATCTAAGTTCTGAAAATAAGCTCATCTAAATTTTTATTTTTATTTCATCAAAATGTATAAATTACAATACATGATTAAACATATAAGCTACATAACAAAATAAAGAACTAGCCATCATTATACAAAAGATAATAAAAGAAATACCTATCAAATTCGATCAGATCCTAAGTATCAAAATCAAAACTACAATGAAATACAAC
>NW_021538228.1:0-371 GCF_001605985.2 Dendrobium catenatum | reverse complement strand
CTGAATATATTAAGAGACCTGGAAGAAGATAACATAGTATACACTCTATATGCTACAGAATTAATCACATCAAATCAATTCTTCAAACAACAAGTGGACAAATCAGGTAATGAATTGATTTCTGTTACATAAACTTATGGTGGGTGTACATATTTCTAGTCTCAGATGGGATTTTGATGCTTGCCCATCTTTTCCAATTCTGGAATCTTCATATTTCATGGATTTAAAGGTTTTGTTTGGGGCGGCTTTTTTAGTGCTGCTTGAAGCAGTTTTTTAGTATAAAAATTAAATTTTTTGTAATAGAAAGCTGATTCAAGAAGCAGTAAAAAAACCGTCCCAAACAAAGCCTATGTGTGTTGTTTGCAGCCTTT
>NW_021538227.1:0-409 GCF_001605985.2 Dendrobium catenatum | reverse complement strand
CTTTTCATAATCAACACAACTTACGATACGTCCCTTCATACAGAATTTTGACTTGATCGATCGTACATACGAAAATAATTTCGTGCAGACGATCTAGAAGTAACTCGTTTAAATGTCTCTTAAAAACCGTCCTTTACACTAAAACGACATCTGTTCGTCTAGACAAACCAAAAATTCATACAGATGAAATCCATATTAAAAACTGTCTTATCCAGTCAACCGCTGCATTAAATCGTCTCGACGTTTGAGAAAAAAAATTTCGTCCTGGATGATTGTCAGATCGTACAGATGATCTAATTAAAAACTGCTCTCAAAATGGTTAAAATGCACGCAAACCAATTTATCTCACATCTTCCAGTACGAAACAAAAGTCGTCCTGGACGATTTCCTCCAATTTTTGAATTTTGAA
>NW_021538226.1:0-243 GCF_001605985.2 Dendrobium catenatum | reverse complement strand
CCCGACCTTCCCTAGCCGACCTACTCTACACAACTGAACCAACCCACTTGCCTATTATACCCAAACATCCCTCAATTTATCTAACCCAACATCTAAACTCCAAGACCCGGGACTTGATCTGCTGCCCGATTTGATCTCTGCATACGATCCGACCCGACCATATTAAATCCCGAGCTCATCTCAGCAAATGCAATGTGTGAAAGGTGATAATATTTTTTTTTAATATTATTACTATTTTATATT
>NW_021538225.1:0-399 GCF_001605985.2 Dendrobium catenatum | reverse complement strand
AGGATTAATAGTTCGAAAGAGTTGAATCAGGGACTCCACAATATGCAAATGAACATATCTAGCGTTGTATGATGCATGAAACAAATGCACGAGTAAGAAAGATCCTTAGGTCCACTAATGTAATGCATGTATGCAGGTAAAGTGCATTGTGGAGAAAAATGTGTAAGAACGTATGCATGACATCCAGAGTACAGAAAACTAAATAAACACACCCTAAGGGTATCCTTCAGGCAAGATACCTGCACAGAAAATCATAATCATGCCCACTTCGTGTGGGAAAACAACGATGCCTAATGGCATAAATAGGTGACCTACTCTACAGGCCTAAATGACCCTAAGGGTCTCTAAGGCTCACAGAAGGTGGAGGGGTATCGTACCCAAAACCGGAAAAGGCCAAAA
>NW_021538224.1:0-314 GCF_001605985.2 Dendrobium catenatum | reverse complement strand
ATGTATAATTCAGAATTTCCAAATAAAATTCCCAGAAAAAACAATGAAAATAATATCAAAAAATTTAAATTTTTAGCTCAATATGCATCTGTTGAGTACCTCAGCCGCATTCTAAGAACAGTTCTGCGTGAGCCTGAATACAAGAGAACAGCTTCAATCTGCAAAAATAAAAAACAAGTCATGATTTTGCTAGGAAAGAAGAAAAGGGGAGGATTGATTGGTGACATTATATGGTGTTGGTGCTTTAACAGCAAAAACTCAAACAGGTAGAAAAAATAAACGGAAAAAATACCTGCTCACCAGAAAGTGTATAG
>NW_021538223.1:0-221 GCF_001605985.2 Dendrobium catenatum | reverse complement strand
TACTTAAAAAATTATGCTTTAAGTCTTCTACCAATAACACATTTTGAATGAAAATATTCTTAAGATTTCCAATCATACCTGACCCAACCACTTTCCTTGTGGTGTTATCTCCAAGTATAACCTTACCTCCACTCCTGGCTTCCAGTAATATGAATTGTGTAGTATCTCCAGTCATATGATTTGGACATATGCTGTCAAGGTATCATATGCTCTCACGAGGT
>NW_021538222.1:0-212 GCF_001605985.2 Dendrobium catenatum | reverse complement strand
AAATACCAACAGCCTGAATTCTTGGGATACAAATTTTCTGGATTCTAAATTATCCATACCTTAAGTAGAATAAGTTGTTCAACAACTTGGAGGTAACACATCACCGGGAAATGATGGGATTTCTCATACTTTTATTGAAGTTTATTGGGAAATTATTAAAGAATATTTTTGGAAGGTAAGTAGCTATTTCTTTAGCCATGGAGGTCTTAACA
>NW_021538221.1:0-248 GCF_001605985.2 Dendrobium catenatum | reverse complement strand
GGGGAAATGTAGTTTTTCTAAGCATAGGACTTAAGCCCATCGTGCGCAAACCATCTTTTTCTATGTGAATTAATTTTGTACTATAAATGAGTGTGCACAGTGGCTTATTTATGTTTGTATAAAAAAGTACGTGCAACATATAGATAACTAGTATCCATTTGACACATTTGTATGTCGCATGCTTTGTATACAATCATTTCTCCTGAATAAATGTCACGACCCGGCCCGGTTAGCTCGTATAGACGAGG
>NW_021538220.1:0-1079 GCF_001605985.2 Dendrobium catenatum | reverse complement strand
GGAGCCAGCTAACCACCTAAGCGCTTTAAAACCATGTATCTAGTATCTTATGAAAGATAGGTAGGGACGTTGCTTAAGTTTTAAGGAATTGGGGTCCGACATCTAAGATAGATCCTAATTGACCCCTCAACTTATAAAGGGTGAAAAATGTCTAGAAATGCAATTAATATTTTAGACTCTTTTTAGTTTGTATCTAATGCAATGCATGCTAATTGACTCGAATGCATAAAATAAATATGAAGCAGTTTTAAAATTAGGCTTAAAAAATAGGTTTTTTTTCTAGAGATTACACAACTTTCCCTTAACAGAACTGCACTCTCATAGGTCAAGTGGTCTGCCAGAACCCGCAGGCGGGGAGGTGTCTAACAAGAAAGAGAAAGTAATAATATGCTTATGCTGACTCTCGGTGATCCCGAGCTTACTTCTTAGATCGTTAGAGTTTCTATGTCAGCGTAAAAATTTTTATTTTTAATTACAAGTAAAAGAATTTTAAGCGTATCCTTACGAAAAAAAGCACTCCATTTCGTATCCAGGCTAAAACAAAACACGACATGCAAGGGCCCTAAAAAAAGCTACTGCACAAACAATATAAACAATCAAATTTAATAAATTCAAAATATAATATCCAATGTCTAATGTCCAATGTCCAAATAATTACACCCAGAATTTGCAGAAAAGTAAAGTGGCCGGGCACCACTAACAACAAACCCGGATTCTAATCCTAAGAATGACGCAAGTGATTTTTGAACTAGGATATACTCTTTCTTGTATCTTCATTTCTTCGTCTTCTTTCTTTCATTTCTTCATTTTGTTCTTTCTTCTTCTACTAGCTCCTTGGATTCGTCGGGTACGGATATCCAAATGAAAAGAAACTCATCCCTAAAGAGGGGTATTTTCTTTTCTATTTGGATATTTAAATCATCCTAATATGGCTTTCCAAATAAAAGAGAATAAACCTTTAAGGTATATTCCCTTTTCTTTGGATTCCAAATTGGATGTGCTATCCCATTTTCAAAATCACTTTCACAATTTTTTTAGACAAATTTACATTTACATTACATCTCACAGAAAGAAAAAGA
>NW_021538219.1:0-272 GCF_001605985.2 Dendrobium catenatum | reverse complement strand
TCTAGTTTTAGGATAGGCCAGTGTTTTACTTTCTGCAATTGTGTGCCGAGTTTTCGAGCTTTTACTGCATGCTGTTTGCTAGTGTAGAATTATTGTGTTTGCTGTGATTGATTGTGCGTTAGATTTAAACCTAAGTTAGGGACGAATTATATTTGTGCAATCTTATGCATGTGGCCATGCTCATACAAGGAGCTGAAATTAAAGGGGGCAATTAATAAAAAAAATCAAAATATACACTCTTTGCACAGGTACCCGCTGCGCTTAAGACCCCC
>NW_021538218.1:0-347 GCF_001605985.2 Dendrobium catenatum | reverse complement strand
ATGAGTTTCTTTTCATTTGGATATCCAGAACCCGGCGAACCTAAGAAGCTCGTAGAAAAAGAAAAAACAGAACAAGAAGAAACGAAGAAAGAAGACGAAGAAATAAAGACATAAGAAAGAATATATTCCATTTCAAAAATCACTTGCGTCATTCTTAGGATTAGAATCCGGGTTAGTTGTCAGTGGTGCCCGGCTACATTACTCTTCTGCAAATTATGGGTGTAATATGGACATTGGACATTGGATATTATAATTTTAGAATATGTATTTTGTTTATTTACATTATTTGTGCAGTAGGGCCCTTGCATGACGTGTTTTGTTTTAGTCTGGATACGAATCAGAGTGCT
>NW_021538217.1:0-1415 GCF_001605985.2 Dendrobium catenatum | reverse complement strand
CTCTAGAACAATATTTTATGACTTGTATGGATCCTTATATTAAGTATCTAAAGAGTATATTATTGACCTCTTTTTTTTCTATGGTCATCTAAATATCCAAATCCTATATTATAATCAACGAGCTCAGTGCACCGACTTCTTAACTTCAATCATTATTCAAACTTTACCTTTTGGAGTTTCATATATTTAACTTATCATCTTTGGTTTCCTATGTTAGTGTTTGACCTTGTTGAGATAGCTCAACCTAGCCCAATTAATTAAACCCCTCAACTGAACTATTATAAACTCCAATTTCTGTAAGCTTCACCAAATTTACTTAAACAAAACTCCTAGTGGATTGAACATGATTGGTCAATCTGGCCTAGTTAATAGTTCTCTTGGTCAACTTTGCCTAAAATTTTTTAATTCTGACTTATTTAGGTCAAATATTCAAATTCAATTAAACCCAAATTCATCAAACCCTTAAATCCAAACCTCTTCATTCTTTTGATGAGTCAAGACCATGAGAGACCTCCTTTGACAAAGTTGACTTGGTCAACTTAGTCAAAATGATTAAAAAATTATTTAAAATTACTTTTCAAATTCAAACTTCATACCAAATGCATCCAACCTCAATCATTCAACCCAAATAAACCCTAAACACTTATAATAGTCCATCATAGGTGGCATGACCAAGTTTGACTAGTAAAATTGGTCAAATATATTAAAAATTCCCAAATAGTCAAATTTTGCCAAACCATATAAACATTTTCTTTTAGCCATACCATGCCCATTATACCACATAAACCACTCTAAAACCTTCATATCCATGCTCTATCTAATCCCAAATTCTAGTTCAACCTATATTAACCTAAGTAGCCCCCTCATAAAAAATAATAAAATTTTCTTTCCATCTTAGATTATCCTTCCCTAGCCAAAGCATGCACCCCTAACCACCTAATACAAATGGTAAATATCTACATATGAGATCTATTTAATCCCAACCCTTTATTTCATCATTAGGGTTTAAAAAATGTCACTTGTGCTCATTTCACACATTCAATCAATACTCTCTACATAAAGTATCCCCAGAGCACCCATTGCTTTCACTTCACACCTAGAGAATCCCTCTTCACTTCCTCGCTCTTTTCAATCCTTAAAAATTTATTGGTGAGGACATCTAAGGGTGACATATAGCTTTATGCTCTATGGTTTTCAAACCTTCAATCTAGACATTCTCCATCTTTGGACTCTTCATAGAAGTTCTTCAAAAGGTCCTAAAGATGAAAACAAGCTCAAAATCCAGCTCTAAGACTCATTCTATAAAGGTAATTTTTTTTTTTTTATTCATTTTATAGAGGTAAATATAACATCCTTATCCCAGAATTAGGATTTTAAATAATTATAAAAAAAACCATATTATGCCCTCAAGTTTC
>NW_021538216.1:0-297 GCF_001605985.2 Dendrobium catenatum | reverse complement strand
TGTTATAAATTTAAATGAATTATTTTAAGTTAAACAATATTGTAAGCATACCTAAAAAGATATTTAAATGGACATATATGATTCAACAAGAAAACAACAATTATGAAGCAAGTAACGCCTGTTTTCAACTACAATGTTTGTAAACTTGAAATCGAGTAGAGTGAAAAAACATTGTAGGTAGACACCAAAAGTTGGATTCAAAAAATCTCAACTCATCATTAAAACAAAAATTAAAAAAAAACTTGAATACCAACTTCCATCACTTTCCTCCACTTCCCATCATGATGACCACCATCG
>NW_021538215.1:0-373 GCF_001605985.2 Dendrobium catenatum | reverse complement strand
TCCCGCTTGGTTTCTCGGTCAGCGGGCCAGCGGCAGTGCAAGCACTTGAGTGACCGCGTTGCTTTTCCCGTAATCCCATGAAAAAAATGGTGACTTAGCCTTTTTTTAAGCATTGGAAACTGACAATGCCAGGCTGCCAGCAGCAAATCCTCTGGATAAAAACTTTTTGGGAAAAATTTGGATAAAAACATCAACTTCTTTTATATAAACATTGGAAAATATAGCTAAAGAATATTTTATTTTATTTTTTGAAAAACTAACTTTTACCGTTATTTTTTAAAGATATATTTACTTAAATTTTAAAAACATACATTTAATAAAAATAGTAATTATTTAATTTTAAAAAAACATAAAAAAAAATTTCGAGCCGGCT
>NW_021538214.1:0-235 GCF_001605985.2 Dendrobium catenatum | reverse complement strand
TGAAATGTTAGTCCACACAAGAGCAAAAACAAATCTTTCAAAAAATGTTAGGAGATAAAAACACATAAAATAATAATATTTGGAATAATAAAAACTATACAAGTTGCAAGAATTTAAAACATGCAAATAGCAACTTTTCTAACAAGACTAGACATGGACTGAGAAAGGAGGTGAACCACTCTGCCTTTATCTCAATGAGTGAACCCACCAACATAAACCAAGCCCTTACTGATGA
>NW_021538213.1:0-243 GCF_001605985.2 Dendrobium catenatum | reverse complement strand
CTGTCTGCTTGTACGAATGTTGCAGATCCGGTGGCGTTGAGTAGCATGTTCTGGATCAGTTATTTGATGCTTTGTACAGGTAGACGGTCGTGCACTATTTGTTGATTTTTGTAGGCGGGTCATAGTGCACTAATTAATCTCCTGCCTCGGGTTGTAGAAGCTCGTAGGAACTTGTATTCTTTATGCATTCCGCTGTGATTTTAGTTTTTTACCATACAACCACTACTGCTGGGGGTAGATGTA
>NW_021538212.1:0-295 GCF_001605985.2 Dendrobium catenatum | reverse complement strand
TAAGTTCAATAGGTCAATCTCAAAGTACTAAAATATATGCCCTTATTTGTACAGATAATTACTAAAATATAAGATTTTTTTTTAAGTAATGCGAGTGATAAATCTCAAAGTGTATGACTTTAACTTAGACATATTCTTTCAAAAAACAAATAGCACTTGAAAGACCACTTTGCATGCCGCGGCACCACTTCTCATGACACAATGGGGTTGTACAATACAAGAATTTTAAAATATTTAAAAAATTAAATTTAAATAGTGATTATTTTTATCAAAATATTGAAAAAAGTTCATAATA
>NW_021538211.1:0-445 GCF_001605985.2 Dendrobium catenatum | reverse complement strand
TCTTTTTGGATGCTATTGTTTGTCCATACAAAAATTCTATCATCTTGTACGATCACAAAATCATACATACGAATCCTTTTCATACTGTACTAAGGATCATTTTTCTTTAAATAGGAGGGCTTTTGAATTCATTTTCATTCACTTCAACATCCTCCTTGAATCCTTCTCAATCTAGGAATAGTAAGTACTAGCAAGCGTTCTAGAGTTTTTAAGAGTTCGTCATCCAGGAATAGGGACGACAACTTTCTATCTAGAAGTAATGAAGATGCCTTCTTCAGGTTTATAGCCTCTAAAATCACTCCCTCAAGACTATTGATTCAAGATGATATCCACTTTCAAGTTATGCATATATTTTCTTCAACCCAGTTCTTCTTTATTTTGACTTTGATCCACTCTTATCATAAAGAGACCTTTCACTACTTCTTAACAAATATAAGTTTTAGTG
>NW_021538210.1:0-345 GCF_001605985.2 Dendrobium catenatum | reverse complement strand
CAATCGTCCTGTACGATATTTTATTTCGTCCTGGACGTTTATTTCGTTCTAGACGAATAGGACTTAGAAAAAAAAAATTCAAGCAAGTTCCTATTCGTTCCATATACTCTATAGGAGATAACTGTCTGATCGTCCAGTACGAACATACAACGTCCTGTACGATCAGTATAAATTTTATATGATCTCCTTGTTTGTGTGTATGTTTTTATTCACTCAAAATACAATCACTCTCTTTCAATTTGATTTCTAAAAAAAAGTGCAAGCTTCAAATTTTACAAAGTATCGTATGCTGAGTTTAATTTGAAGTTTTCGTAGTCTGGAGTTAATTTTCCCTGAAATGTCAGT
>NW_021538209.1:0-338 GCF_001605985.2 Dendrobium catenatum | reverse complement strand
TAACAGAAATCAAATTCAGTAATCATCCGGAGAAGGACTTGATGACATGGTTGTTTAATATTTATTTAGTAAAGTATTTGTAATGCTATTTGTTTTCACATTTGATTAACAATTGTTGAAATTTTATTGATGTAATATTTTTAAATACATAGTTTATTTAAATATGTGATGTGTCAAGCCCTCAGCGACGAAGGATTCAATTCAGATTTGCTTTTGATTATTTGCATTTTCTCAATTTCAAAAAAAAATTATTTGAGAAGAAAATAAATTAATTTGCCAACATAAAAATATTTTTTTTTATTTGAGTTTTTTTTATAGAAGAATTAATAACGAAATAT
>NW_021538208.1:0-232 GCF_001605985.2 Dendrobium catenatum | reverse complement strand
TCGGGTCCACGAATCCTGCCGAGGTTACGCTGATTCAGCGCCGTTCGCGATCGCTTCCCAGGAATTTCGCGATCCTACAGCGACTCGATCGCGCTCCCGTAAGCGTCGTTAAATACCGAGGCAAATGAGGCCTTCGGCTGTTGCGATCTCCCACGACTCTCTTCGAACTCTCTCCCACGACTCTCTCCCGATCCCTCTCTGCTCTCGACTCCAAGCCACAGTCGACACTTCT
>NW_021538207.1:0-337 GCF_001605985.2 Dendrobium catenatum | reverse complement strand
TTTCTTTTAACCACCACGATCATTTTCGTTTATAGCCGTTCTGTATATGCTCAAAATTCATCTATCATCTGGTTCTGTCTTGACAAAATTTTAAATATTTATTTGGGGATCTCGGCATGCAGTGCGATGTTCGACCCAAATAAATATTTAAAATGCCCCCAGTCTTTAGAGACATTTATAGATATCATTCAGGGTGCTCATTCTGCGGCTTTGGCTTGAGTCCTGAAACTTTGATTCCTTCTATCCTATGCTTTGTGCTACGGACATTGATGGAGGATTACCTGATTTGTCTTTGTTGACTTGTCAGGTGATTTTTGTACCTTCAGCCCTATGCTTC
>NW_021538206.1:0-298 GCF_001605985.2 Dendrobium catenatum | reverse complement strand
AGAAGGCGACGAAACTTCCCAGAACTGAAGTAGCGATAACACAGGAAATCGCAATGTATGAAATTGCTGAGAGCAGAACTAGCACCGGTAGTAGCGAAGATGAACGCAATGGATGAAACTTGCGAGACCGGAAGTAGCGACGGAAGTAGCGATGTTCGGAACTGGTGAGAACAAAACTACCGAAGATGAACGGATTGTGCGCGAACGACTGTAGACTCCCGCCACTGAAGCACACGAACGAACGGGGAAGACGGAATATAAAACGGGATATAACGGAGTGGTATAAAAGGTGTAAAAC
>NW_021538205.1:27238-36222 GCF_001605985.2 Dendrobium catenatum | reverse complement strand
CCAGTGTTGAGTCTTCCCGTTGTCCTGAGTGGCTTCTAATCTTCGCAAAATTTTAGTACTCACGGACAATAGCAAACAGTAAATGATATTCAATGAAAAATAGTTCAGGCGACATTATTTGTCATCATCAAAATCTCAAACTCGGGGTCATGGGTTGCAACAATCTCCCCCTTTTTGATGATGTTAAATAATATTTGTTGTAAGCAAGTTTTAACTGCATTTTTTTTAATTTAAACATAAGAACAAGAAAAATACTAAAAAAAGAAATGCAATACGAAATAAAAGGAAATGCATTATATTTAACATAAGAGCAAACAAACTTTAACATAAGGATAACTACAACAATTCTTCTCCCTCTTTTGACAGCACCAAAAAGAGGAGCAAACACTAAGAAAGAAAAGTATAACACATACACTTCAAAGGGAAGGATCTTGATCACTTAGA
Source organism: Dendrobium catenatum (assembly GCF_001605985.2). NCBI lineage: Eukaryota > Viridiplantae > Streptophyta > Magnoliopsida > Asparagales > Orchidaceae > Dendrobium > Dendrobium catenatum. The sequence goes on along the minus strand of NW_021538205.1, from coordinate 35,778 downwards.
GGTGGAGATGGATGTGGCTGAAAATAGTGAACGATTATGTCAAATCATTGATCAATTGCGTTGAAGCGTTCCCCAAACCATTGCATCTCGGTCTCGTGATGCTGATGTGCTATTGAATGTGCGTATTGAGACGAGTCTGAAGTTGTTCAAAACATTCAACCAAATATTTGTGAGGGTAAGCTAGTGCAGGAGCTCGGGGTGCAGCATGTAATCGTGGTGGAGCTCGAGCTGCTGTTGGGGCATCTTCTCATTCTTCTTCATCAAAGACGGGTTCTTCAGGCTCATGTCCCCGATGGAAAAGAATACGAAAAGAGGCATTCGTATAATAGTTTGGAAGATTATCGGGTTCACCAGGATAGGTTAGTTGATATTTATTTTGAAGGATGTATCCTATAAGTTGATCAAGAGCTTTATTTTGTTTCCGGCGAGTAGTAGGGAGGAAAACAAAAGTCATATGGTGAATGTAGTCAATAATTAAATCGGCCTCATCAAATTTGGTTTTGCTCATGATAAGATAAGTAGTGTAAAGTTGGGGTCATGTTGATTCGGTCACCAGGTTTGAGTATTATGGAGGTTCTAAGGACATGTTGAATGATTCTGGAGTTTCGAGTAAATGATTGGAAGAGAGCCTGGTGTTGATAGAATGTGGCGTTCCTAAGGACTTGATTAACCTCACTCCAGTCAATTTCATTCGTGAGAAAGGAACAAACCAAATGCCCTTCAGTAGATAGCCTAATGTATTGGGCGATGTCAACTTTGGTAATTTTGATATTTTGATGACAAACAAAGGAGTGGAAAGTGAGGTTGTCGACGGTGTAGGTTAGATTTGCTAAGAATTATTAAAGGAGTTCAGAGTTTTAAGGGAAGGCCAGGGTGAGAAGGAACTAGAGGGTGGTGAAAGCAAAGAGGTTCAGTACTTCGAAATTCAGAGCATCCTGATTGAGCAGTGTGGATGGCATAATCTTATAAGCTTTTAACTTGTGGTATGCATCCTTATTATCAGCATTCAAGAACCGAGCGCTGTGGTGGAGAGAGGAAGATGATCTTCCAACTACCAAGCGACCTCTCTTGCTGGAACTAGACATCAAGTAGAGGCTGAGTGAAAGGTGAGAAGGAATAGGTGTAGTGAGTGAAGTGAGTTGCAAGTGAAGATATCTGCCTATCCAGCTAATTTATAGAGTTTTTCCAACATTGTATAGTATGATAGTTTATCGTACAGTACGATATGGTAATAATTGTTCTAATGGGTCATTTCGGGAAAAGGTGGTCAAAGCGTACAGTACGATAGATATCGTATAGTAGGATCAGAAGAATATCGATTGTCCCGAGGCTCGTCAGTACGAATTTTGACCAAAAGTTTCATATTGTACAAACAGGTGTATTGTACAGTACGAACGACATTTATTTTATACCAAACACCTTTATGTCATTCTCATCCGTTTGTTGAGATGGATCATACAATACTAAGTGGAGGTATCGTATAGTATGAACACCAATAATAACGTACTAGACAAAGTTAATTTATCCCAATCCGTTTGATGATGTAGATAGTACAGTACAAAGAGGAGATATCGTACCGTATGATGAGCAATAATGTCGTGCCAGACGAATTGAATGATTGTCAGCTATATCATACAGTACGATGTAGGTCGTATGGTACGATCAACAGAGGCAAAATTTGCCTGTAGGTTGTGTTTTGTGTAGATTGAAATATATCATAAAGTATGATTGGAGTATCGTACAATACGATAATAAAATGTCAAATTTAGTGGTTTTTGTGTAGTGGGTGTGTGATGATCAGGAGCAGCCGTAGAATTTTTTTTTTGTGTTTTTTTTTTTATGCAGTAACGTCTATGACACCTAATCTAGTCCTCAAGGTGCTAAAGGAGTTGAATGCTAGTGGTTTTGTGAATATGTCAGCCAATTGATCTCCTATAGCGATGTGATGCAATTCTATATCTCCATTACCAACTGATCTCTAATGAAATGTTGTCTAATGTCTATGTGTTTCATTCGAGAGTGCATAATTGGGTTAGAGATGCAAATTGTGCTTGTATCATCACACATAATTGAGATGGTTCCTATAGGTAGGCCAAGATCAACAATTTGTTGTTTTAGCCATAGTACTTGTGCAACGCAACTTCCTACTATAATATATTCTGCCTCGGCTGTGGAAAGGGCTACTGAGTTTTGCTTCCTACTGGACCAAGAAACTAATGAATGTCCTATGAATTGGCAAGTACCAGAGGTGCTTTTTTATCTATCCTACATCCTGCAAAATTAGAATCTGAGTACCCTATGATTTCAAAGAAAGTGCTGTGCCTAGGATACCAAATTCCTAATTTTGGTTTGCCTAGTAGATATCTAAGGATTCTCTTGATCGCAATTAAGTGAGACTCTTTAGGATCATCTTGAAAACGAGCACAGAGGCACACACAAAACATTATGTCCGGTCTACTGGCAATCAGGTAAAGAAGTGATCCAATCATTCCTCTATATTTTTTCTGATCTACTGATTTTCCACTAAGATCTTTATCTAATTGAATTGTTAAGCTCATTAGGGTGTTCATGGGTTTAGCCCTATCCATTTCATATTTTTTTCAAAATATCCTTAATGTACTTTGTTTAGCTAAGAAAGGTTTCATTATCCATTTGTTTTATACTAAACCCAAGAAAGTAATTAAGTTCTTCCATTATGCTCATTTCAAACTCATTACTCATTGTTTTTGAAAACTCATCACATAACATTTTATCTGAGAATCCAAATAGAATGTCATCAACATAAATCTGAATAATAATAATTTCGTCTTTGACCTTTTATAAAAAGAGTGTAGTATCTACACTACTCTTTTCAAATCCTCTATGCAACAGAAATGAGCTAAGTCTTTCGTATCATGCTCTAGGTGCTTGCTTTAATCCATAAAGTGTCTTCTTTAATTTGAATACATGGTTTGGAAATTGTGAACTTTCAAATCTGGGGGGTTGCTCAACATAGACATCTTCCTTAATTACCCCGTTAAAAAATGCACTTTTTACATCCATTTGATATAGTTTGAAGTTCTTGAAGAAAGCAAAAGCTAAGAGCACTGTTATGGCTTCTAGTCTAACAACTGGGGCAAAGGTTTCTTCAAAATATATTCCCTCAATTAAGTTGTACCCCTTAGCTACTAATCTGGCTTTATTTCTTATTATTGTTCCTGAATCATTCACCTTATTTTTGAAGACCCATTTTGTTCCAACAACACTTTCTTCTTTAAGTCTCTTGACTAACTCCCAAATATCATTCCTGGTGAATTGGTTCAGCTCTTATTGCATTGCTAGAATCTAGAATTCATCTCCTATGGCTTGATCTATACTTGTAGGTTCTATCATAGAGATGAATGCTGAATGACTAACCTATTTCCTAAGTCCATGCTTAGTCCTTACTCCTTATAGCGGGTCTCCTAAAATTAACTCTTTTGGATTACTAGAAGAATATCTCCATTCTCTAGGCAAATCTTCCTGAGGTTCTAACCTTTCTCCTAAGGTCATAGTCTCTACTCCTTGAATTGCCTCTATTTCATCATCTTCAATTTTTTTTTTTCAGAGGGCTTATCTGATTCATCAAATACTACATGGGTAGACTCTTCTACTACTATGGTTCTTTTATTAAAGATTCTATAGGCCTTACCTACAGATGAATAACCTAAGAAAACACCATCATCAGACTTTGGATCGAATTTTACTAAGGGAAGTTTGCCATTTACCAATATGAAGCACTTGCACCCAAAAACATGTAAGTGTGAAAGATTTGGTGCCTACCCTTAAGGAGTTCATAAGGAGTTTTGTTCAGCTTAGATCTATTGTTTGCCCTATTTAGAACATAACACGCTGTGTTGAGTGCTTCTACCCAAAAGTATCTAGGAAGAGTGTACTCCGCTAACATTGCCCTAATAGCTTCTACCAAAGTTCTATTCTTCCTTTCTGTGATACCATTTTTCTGAGATGTTCTAGGGGCTAAGAAATTGTGTTCTATTCCTATCTCTTGACAAAATGATTCAAATATATCTTTTTGAAACACTCCACCATGATCGTTATGGATTGTTGAAATTTCATAACCTAATTTTCATTGAATCCATGAGGAGAATACCTTAAATTCATCAAAAGACTCATTCTTATGTGCTAGGAATCTTACCCAAGTGAATCTAGTGAAGTCATCTACAATCACAAATCCAAATTTTTTTCCACCTAGGTATGTTGTAATAACGGGTCTAAATATGTTCATGTGTAGGATTTCTAATAGCCTAGAGGTGATCACATCTCTAATTGAATGAAAGGATGATTTGACTTGTTTTCTTAGTTGGCAAGCATCATATAAGTGATCCTTAGTAAATTCTAACTTAGGTACGCCTCTAACTAAGTTATTTTGAGTGATGTTTCTAAGTGTTTTCATACTAGTATGTCATAGTCTCCTATGCCATAGCCATGAGTCATCAACTATTGTTTTCAAATAAAATGAATTTGAACTATTAATGCAATTAAGATCTAACATGTAAACATTGTTCATTTATTTTCCTTCTAAAAAAAATTTATCATTTAAACTAATCAGACATTTATCAAACAAAAATTTAATATCAAAACCTTTGTCATACAATTGACTAATGCTAAGTAAGTTATGCTTCAAACCATCAACTAATAAGATATTTTCAATTAAAACGTTCTTAGCAATACCAGTAATACATGATCCTATCACTTTCCTGGTAGTGTTGTCTCCCAATGTTACTTTGCCTCCAAGTCTGGTCTTTAGTAAGATGAACTTCTTTATATCTCTAGTCATGTGCCGCGAGTAGCCACTATCCAGGTACCACATGCTCTCACTAGGTCTTTTGTGAGAGAATCCCTACAATTTCATTCAAAGATTAGATTTGGGAACCCAAGTGAGTTTGGGTTCCTCCTTATGCTTGCATGAATGAGATGTATGCATGCTATGCTGTGATGGATGCAGCTTAGGTCTCCATACTATATGTATCCTACAGTGAATTATGCATGTGCGGGTTATGTGACAAAGCATGCCACAAGAGAAGCATCTAACACCAGGAAATGGGTTCACTAACCTATTTGGGTGGTGATGCCTCTTCCTAAAATTATGTGATGCATGATGTGTTGTTGTTTTAAATGATTCATGCTGTTGTGATGGATCACAGTATTCTTCAAGTGCAAGTGGTTCTTTATTTTCATTTAAGGCCTTTAGGCTAACTTGTAAAAACTCATTTGCATGTAAAAGATTGGTGATTCAACATTCCAAATAATGTTCAGTGCTATTTAACTCACATGCAAATTCCTCTAAGCTCTTGTATTTTATTTCTAGTTCAATATGCAATGTTTTCAAGGATTCATGAGTATTACTTAATTCAATATGCTTCTTATTTAACACATCATACTCATCAAAAAGTAGCATATGATCTCTATCTAAATCAGAATTTTCTTTGACTGAGTTAGCATGCTCAGTTTGTAAATAACTAAACTCAATATTAAGACTAGCATGCATCTTTTTAAATTTCTTATACGAGTCATGGATATTCTCAGAAATAAGCAGTAATTATTCATATGAAAGTTGACATACGTCATCTTGATCTGATTGATCAAGGTTATCATTAGCAATAAGATACAAATTTGTTACCTCCACCTCTTCATCTTCTTCTGACGATTCTGAGGAAGAGTCGGCCCAAAAAGCTTTTTGTGTCTTCATTTTTCCTTTCTTATACTTGGCTTTGTCCTTGCTCTTTTCCTTACCTGCTTGGCTCTTTAAGATGGGGCAATCAGCTCGAAGGTGACCTGGATTCCTGCACTCAAAACAGTTTGTGTCAGATGAAACTTTATCAAACTTAGAGCTTTTACCTGTGTTCCATCCATTCTTATGACGCTTTTGTTTTCTCTTTAATAAGTTCTTGAACTGTCGGGTCAACAGCGCTATATCATCTTCTTCCTCCCCTACAGAGCTTTCACTTTCTGAGTTGTTTGCTTTTAATGCCACCGTCGCTCCTTCTTCTTTTCACCCGCATCACTTTTCCTTTGGCTCACTCCTTGCTCGTATGTAATGAGTGACCCAAGGAGATTATCAATAGAATAAATGTTAAGGTCTTTAGACTCAGTGATAGCAGTTATCTTTGCATCATAGGAACTAGGTAAGCATCTAAGAATCTTTTTAACTTTCATAAAATTTGAAATCTCTCTACCTAATGCATGCAAGGATGTCACGATTTGGGTGAACCTAGTGTACATGTCATATATTGTTTCGCTAGGTTTCATACAAAAGAGTTCATAATCATACAATAGAATGTTAAGCCTAGACTGTTTTACTTCACTTGTTCATTCGTATGTAATGCACAGTCTATCCCAAATCTCCTTACCAAAAGCATAGGTAGAAACTCTCATATAGTCCTCAGACTTTAATGCACAAAAAAAAAATAGTTTAAACATTTAGCATTGAATTGGGCTAAATCCCTATCCTTATTGCTGCATTCAATAAAAGGCACTTGAGTTTTCACTCCAATAACAATTTTAAATTGTGCAACATATCCATCATTGACTAACATCCACATGCGGTACTCAATAGATTGCAAAAAGGTAGACATCTTAATTTTCTAGAAATCAAATTGAATGTTATCAAAAAGAGGTGGGTGGGTTATTGAATAACCCTTCGCGGTGTTACGATTATCAAAATGCGACATGGTCATTTTTTTAAGGTTTTCTAAAACACTATTTTTGAAAGCAGACTCAGATACCAATTGAAATAACTAGATGGACAAGAGGGGGGAGAATTGTGAAAACTTTATAGCAATAACTAAATCCTAAGCAGGAGTTCAAAATTTTTTTTATGTTTTTAAATTTTTAACATGAAAATTTAAACAACTTCTAAGGCAAACAATTGTACTCATTGTGCAACAGTAAAATCTTTCCCTTTCACAAGTTTTCCCAAGCAAATATTATGAAAATAAAAATGCACGTAAGAATAAAAAGCAATAAGGAAAAAGCACACCGAAATTTTTATAGTGGTTCGGTCAAACCATGACCTGCGTCCACTCCCTGGAGTCCTCCGCTCCGTGAATTTCACTACCAACTATAGCTCTCCTTTTGCCCCCTCGGCAAGGCGGAGAAGCCCTTATAATACTCCCTTTCACCAACCCGGTGTGGTGGAGTGCTAGGTGCTGTTTTCACCCTCCTAGTGATGATAGAGAACCTTCTCATTTTTCTCCCTCCTGGAGAAGGCGGAGTACCTTCGAGGCGATGGATGTAGAAGTGTCTCCCCCTTATAGAGCCTCCCACAAGTTCTTCCCGGGCCACAGGAGGAGCAAGTTGCAGCAAGATCGGTGCAATTGTGTGATCTCCCTCACACCTCTTCTCCCTCACCAAGCTCACCTTCTCCTTCCTCTCTCAACCCTAAAACTTCTTAAGAGCTCTCCCAAGGATTTCCTCTCTAATCCCGTTCTCCTCTTTCTGTCTCTCTCTCTCAAAGTATGACAAGTTTTACACATTAAAACGGGCTCCAAAATCCCTAAATTTGCATAGTAGCCGTTATAATCATATAGTACAATTCTTCATTATATAGTCCGATGTGTATAAATTGGCTTCTTCGTGGTATGAATGTGTGCGAACAGTTCAAAAAATAATCGTATAGTATGATAATACATCGTACGGTACAATCTACAACTATACTGCTTGTACAGGATGATAGTCGGGATGATCAAATGTCATCTTTGTTCATCGTATAGTACAATATGCATCGTACCGTACAAATGGTTAAAATGAAGGCATCATTCAGAATGAATTCTAGGATGATCAAATGTCGTCTCTGATCATCATATGGTACGATAAACATCATACAATACTATGAGACAAAAACAAAGGATCATCCAGGACAATCTCCGCGACGATCAGAATTCATCTCTATTCATCGTATTGTATGAATATGTTCATACAGTACAATTTTCAATTTGAAATAAAGCCTTGCTTTCTTGCACTAATCACGGGTTAAATTAAGTAAGTATTTAAAATAGATCATACCGTACGAAGTGAAAGTTCGTTAGGGATGTTAAGCCCTATGAACTTAGTCCCAAGCTAACCAAGAGGGGGGGGTGAATTGGTATTTTAAAAAAAATCTTTTCACAAAGAAAGAAAATAGCATAAACCAAATCACACCACAGAAATAAATGCGGAATTTAAAAGTGCGGAAGCAAGAAAAAGAACACAGAAATTTATAGTGGTTCGGTCGACTCGATCTACGTCCACTCCTTGGAGGCACCCTCCAAGTATTGCACTACAAAATGTGACTCTCCTTTAGCCCCCACGGCTAGGCGGAGAAGCCCTCACAAGAACTTCCTTTTTGCCACCCCGGCAAGGCAAAGAACCTACCGCCTTTTGCTTCCTCCTGAAGCTGGCAGAGAACCAAAACCAAAAGCAAACTCCTTACCTCTACCGACCCTTCCACGGACAAGAAACTCTAGACGAAGATGAAGCAGAGCGATCCTTGAAGCAACCCTTGTGAATCCCCTCACAAGATC
>NW_021538205.1:23132-27031 GCF_001605985.2 Dendrobium catenatum | reverse complement strand
CTATGGTGGCTACTTCTTTCTATTTTGAGCTTATCGTCCTGGCCGATACACGTATCGTCCAGGCCGATATGTTAATGACGGCTGCCTTAATTAAGAATTCTTACTTAGACTTTCTATTTTAAGCTGATCGTCCCGGACGATATAAATATCGGCCGGGCTGATGTGGGAAAAAATAGAAATTCTAAGTCTCTCAAGTGTGTGTGTGTAGGGTTACTTAGCATCAGTCTCTTGACCTTTACAAGTGGACTCAAAAGGTGAAAATCAAAAGTACAGACTGACTCAACCCTAAACCTACGCAATCCTGAACTTGGCTCCTTCTTGATCATCCGATCTTCGATTCCTAAAAAGTTAGAAGCAATAAGTAGTCCAAGAGAAATAGTGTTTGTCAATCATCAAAACATAATACATAAAAAATAGGTTTGCAACACGAAGGTATTCGTAGAGTATGAACGGTAGAAAATAACATACTAAAGGTAGTATGATAGCTAGGGTTTTGGATTTGAAACACATCGTACCATACGATCGTATTCGTACAGTACGATTTGCTCACAGAACACATTTTATAACAGGAGATCGTACGGTATGAAATAAATTTGTACAGTATGATTACCTGATAATGAAAAACTATATTTTTTTCTTTTAAAGACCCTCTCCCCCTGTGTGTGTGCATGATTGCTCAGTCTTACCTACAGTTTGTGGCCAAACTCAAGAAAATAAAAAGTAAAATAATTAGAAAATTTTATTATCAGACTCATACTCCTAATCTAACCAGTCTTGAGTCTTTCCATTGTCCTGAGTGGCTTCTAATCTTCCTTAAATGTTAGTACTCACGAACAATAGCAAACGGTAAATGATATTCAATGAAAAGTAGTTCAGGAGACATTATTTGTCATCATCAAAATCTCAAACTCGATGTCATGGGTCGCAACAATTTAGATTTAGAATTCAAGGCTACTATATTTGGTCTCATAGTACGCCTCATTAGTAGGTAAGTCTCCAATTCTTTAGGGGCTATAAATTCTGCTTATTCGGGCCACATGAATGACGCTACTTCTATCTTTCCTCATGTATATGTCAATTGCTTGAATTTCTTTTCTCTAGTTTCTCCTTAGTGCCTTAGTCCCTCTGAATGCTGGTATGAATCACGTAAGTTGACTAAGCCAATTGGACCTTTCTTCCCCTTTATTAGGAACTTCTTAGTCTCTACCCTTGTGCCAATGCCATTCAAAAGGATAATATAGGATCCTTAATCGAGAGTCTTCTTAGGCTCCAACCTAAGATGTAATTAACCACAAGGGCTTGCGCCCATGGAAAATTAAATTCCACCATCAAATAAACCCCACTTTGAACTGATGTATCGGGTGGGGGAAACCCGTTGATTGTGATCAGGCCATATATATTATTACCCATTGAGGTGCGTAGGCGAGAAGCGCTATCATCCATGGTTAGTTGTAAGTATGGTCTAATCTACACTTCCATTGACCCGTTTGCAAGGAGTGCGGAGGCCCACGATCATCTCTATCCCTCGGGGTGGTGCGGTCGTATACCCCTCTACACTCTACAACTGTGCGGTGTCCTATTGGAGGTTCACAAGCAAAAGAAAGAATTTTTATTCTAAGATTTTTTTTTTGGGAGTGTAATGTGGTCTTTAACTTTTTTGTATGGTTTCATTAGATTTTGAAAAAATAATGATTAATGTTAAATGTTGATCAATAAGTCCTTTATATTTATTTAGCTATAAATTTGCAATTATTTTAATAAGCTCTTCCCTTAATAAAATAAAAAGTGTATTTCATCCTGAAATTAAAATTCTCACTGATTATTTTATTGCATTAGGCTCAAATTTAATTGTCTTTCTCTATGAAAGTAACAATGGCTGCATAATAAGAGTTCAACCTATTGCATCCTACAATATTTGCAGCAATAGAGAAATATAAAATTAACACCTTAGTATTGTATGAAGATGCAGCTCACAATCAGATAAAAAGAAAGGGTGCATCATTTATAGGGACACCAAAATTTTTACTTGGAAAACCCCTAAAAAGGGGGAAAACCACGGGGTTAGCCAAGTTTGAATTAATTCACTAATATTTGCAGTTGATTAAAAATAAGGCCTTTCCTTGGGGGAAGGACTTAGCTTAATGTACATCAAATATAGTACATTACATGGTGGGAATACAAAGAATCAATGTTGATGTGCAACGTAAGTCGAAAGGACCATAGTCGGCGGGCGATGGAGGTCAGAAGGACTATAGTCAGTGGGCGACATAAGTGTTTTATTGAAAAATATAGTTTGAATAAGTTTAATTTTCTTTAGGAAAGTTAAATTTCTAAAATTTTAGTTTTAAAATCGAGCACATCACTGTGAATAATATATCGCCTCAGGATGCAAACATATCGTTCCCTAATGGGTTCAAATTTTAGAAATTAGAATTCATTCTGATTATCGTAGTCAAACTCAGGAGATAATTAAATATGACCCCAAAGGGTCAAGATTAAATTTGATCAAGTGTTTTACTATGTTAATCTGGATAAAATGATAATAAATTTCATAATAAAATTTATGATAGTAATTGATATATCTCTCCGAGGAAAGAAGATATCAATCATTATTGACAGACTGAAAATGATGATAATGATCATTGATTTTAAATTTCCCAAAGATAAATAATTAAAGGTTTTGAAAACTTGATTTTAAAAATTAGATCTGTTTTTCTAAATCTCTTACGAGCGCAAGCCCTTGTAGTTAATTACATCATAGAAAATCAGAGTTTGCTATGAATACTCTTAATTAAAATAGTGGAAGAAATTTTATTTAATATTTCAAAGGTGGATGTCAAAGGAGACAAAGACTGTAATTTTCAAACGGGAATGGTTCAATATTTACCACTTATTTTTGGAGTCAAAGGAAGAAGGATAGGAGGTATTTTAAGATTTTGAATAACTTGAGTAACACCCCAGCCTATCTTAAGTGTTGGGCTTGAATTTGATTAAAATAGATTTTTAAGTTTGAGTGGTCAGTTTTATTAGAAAGTTAGGATTTAATTCCTGGAGGTTGAGGGCTTATAGCTTGAGTTTGCCTCTGAACCTAAGTCTAAGGTGGGTACTAAAAATTAGTAACTTGAACCTAGCTAATAAAGTCCAAATCTGGACTTATCCCACCCTGGATTAGGTAGCCAGCTAAACCACCTAGGAGCTTTAAAATTATGAGTCTAGTCTTTAAATGAAACAGTGGTTAAGGATGTTAATTAGATTAAGTTTAAGCAATTTGGGGTCAACATCTAGAGTAGAATATGTTGTAACTTGATCACTATGAATTAGGTTGTTAAACCTAAGCTTATATCCCAGCGGCTAACCAAGGGGGGGGGGGGTGAATTGGTAATAAGAAATTAATCCCTCTTTTTAATTTCTTAAACCAAAAATAAACTTTAATGAGTTTTGAAGAAATAGATTTTTCAACCACAAATTAGAAATAAAAATCAACAAAATAAAAAGCAGCAAAAAATAAAAGACACAAGATTTATAGTGGTTCGGTCGAACTTGACCTACATCCATTCCCCGGAGACACCCTCCGAGTATTGCACTAATACCACTAGTGTCTCTCATTTAGCACCCACAGCAAGGCGGAAAATCCTTTACAAAAACTCTTTCCACCACTACCCGGTGCGGTAGAGAACCGTCGTTCTTTTACACTAACCCCAGAGTTGGCAGAGAACCGTCAACCTTTTACACTATCCCCAGTGTTGACAGAGAACCGTCATCCTTTTACACTATCCCAGTGTTGGCAGAGAACCCTTCAGCTGTTCACGCTCTCCAAGTGTGGGCAGATAACCCTTTGACTGTTCATATATTCCAAGTATAGGCAGAGAACCCTTCGGCTGTTCACACTCTCCAAGTGT
>NW_021538205.1:17670-22761 GCF_001605985.2 Dendrobium catenatum | reverse complement strand
GATTGAAAATTGGCTTGATCGTCCAGGCCGATCTCACGATCGTCCTGGATGATCAGTTCAAATCATGGGAAAATCGTCCTGAGAATAGCCCCGGATACGAGCTGGCCGATATTTATCTTCCTGAAGTAACTTAAGGTTTTTTGACTGTATCGTCCTAGCCGATCCTGCTATCGTCCAGGATGATATGATCATATCAATCATCCTTAATTACTCCCTTTATTTCCTGATCAATTAAGACATAATTTGTGAATATCGTCCAGGCTGATCAATGATCGTCCTGGCCGATAATTTAAAAATACAGTATACCTTAATTGTCTATGGCAGAAACTTCTTTTTATTTTGAGCTTATCGTCCTGGCCGATACACGTATCGTCCAGGCCGATGTGTTAATGTCAGCTGCCTTAATTAAGAATCCTTGATTAGACTTTCTATTTTAAGCCTAATCGTCCAGGCCGATATAAAAATAGTCCTGGCCGATATGAGTAAAAACAGAAATTCTAAGTCTCTCAAGTGTGTGTGTGTAGGGTTACTTAGCATCAGTCTCTTTGACCATTACAAGTAGACTCAATAAGTGAAAAAAGTACAGACTGACACAACCCTAAACCTATGCACTCTTGAATTGGCTTTGTCTGTTCGTCCGATCTTCGATTCCTGAAAAGTTAGAAGCAACAAGCAGTCCAAGATAAATAGTATTTGTTAATCATCAAAACATAAGCCATAAAAATAGATTTGCAACAAGAGAACCCTTCAGCTATTCACACTCTCCAAGTGTCGGTAGAGAACCAGATCTCCTTGATAGATCTTCTCACAAGAAATCAAGAAGAAAGAAAGAAAAGAGTGGAGTAAACACAAATAAAAAATAAAGATTCTTACCGTTGAACACCAAGTGAAGCCTTCACGCTCTGTAGTAAGAATCCTCCTTTGAACACTCTCTTTTACTCTCTCCTTAACTCTTCTTTCAATAGGCACAAAGATCAGTGGATAAAAAGATTAAGTGGCAGTTTAGTTTGGGTTATTTATAGAAAAGACACAAAAAGTGTCAAAAAACTACAAATTTTCAAGTCAATACGCATTGGATCGTCCCGTACGATCGTGGATCATCCTTGAATATTTTACATAAATGCATTGGAAATGAACCTAATATATATGGGTATGACATGACTTTGTACACACACATCATCCCGCACGAACTAGGTTCGTCTGGTACGAACGGTTATTCCATAGGTCGGTTCCCTAAAACTGCAGAACATCACTTAATTTTCAAAATTTGATCACTTCGTCCCGGGATGAATTTAAGGTTCGTCCGGACGAAAGGTTTACAAAGAGCAAATCGTCCCGGGATGAATTGAAATATTTGTACGGGACTAAATTTTTTGGTCTGGTACGAACGTATAGTTTTCAATAAATAGAAGGACTTTTGAACTCAACAGTCACACTCTAAACTTCTCTTTCAATCTCTTTTATACTTTAGATCTTTTTCAAATGGCAAGTTCAAGTAAGAGACAAAAAGTTGTGGCTAGGAAACCACATAAAAATCCTTCTGAAAACTTCCTTTCCAAAGCAAATGAGAAATGTTTTCATAGGTTTGCCTCAGCGAAGATCACACCTTTTAGAATCCTAATCCAAGAACAACTTACCTTTCAGGTGATGAACTTATTTGCTTCAATAAAGTTTGGTTTTATCCTTACCCTCATCTATCTCTACAATAAAGAAACCTTTCTCTACTTACTCGCCAATATGTCCCTTAATTATGACCACTCTATAATTCGTTCCTTTGTCTTCAAATAAAAAGTTTAAATCACCAAGGCCGACTTAGGAACCTTTTTGAATTTAAGGAGAGAGGGAGCTAGAGCGCATCACTTGATCAACACTCATGATTATGCATGGTATGAAATTAATAATGTGATTAGAGGAAACAATCTGAACGAACATGTGGCTAGAGTATCCGGTCTCGTTCGAAATACACGTATCATCCACTATGTACTTAGAACTTCTATAATTCCTAAAGCTGGTGATAGAATCAACGTTACCCCTTTTCTTTCTATGGTGACCTTCTTGATCATAACTAAAGAACTTATAGATGAAGCCCAACTTATCCTTGACAATCTTTATGGGCTGTCTAAAATTGGACATGTAAAGCATAAGAGAAAGAAGAACATTGCCTTAGGACACCTAGTTGCCTACATTTTGGACAAGAAATACAATTTGGTTCATCCTAATCAAGAGTTTGAAGAATCGATCTATTACAACGACGAAACATTTAGAGAAATCTTTAAAGAAGAACCAAGTTAAACACATGTCATTAGTGATACAGAGGAAGAACCAGAAGCTGCACCTACACCCGCCAATGAACCAAATTATCTTTGATCTTAATAGTGTTATACTTTGAAATGCAAGTAAAAATTAAATTCATTTGAAAATCTAATTTTTTCTAAATTTAAGTTCTGCTTATAACTTGAAATAATTAAGATTCTCAATTTCATGTCTCTTATTTAGACTACATTAATTCTAATATTATTATTGCAACTATGATGTTTTCTTATTTTATATTTCACTTATCAATAAATATTTATGCACTTAGAAAAATTTGAAACTTTTGATTATTGATTTTGGAAAGATCAAAATTACTCTTAAAAAAATGTACAAATATACAAAAATCAAAAGGAACGCGCAATGGTTCGCAAGTAGAAAAAGAGGCACAAAATAAGTCCAAAAGTAAAAAGATACACAAAAATGTGCCAATAATTTGAAAAAGATGTGCAAAGCGCCACATGTGATAATTATTTCTTTTCATTATCTTTTAATCTCTTAATTCAAATTGATATATTATACATTTATATTCTGTATTAAAATTTGAAATATACAAATTTTCTACTCATCCTTTTTGCAATAATTTTCTCTATCTTAGAGTCTAAATTGACTCATATTTTTGATATATTCTTTCTATTATCAATGTTATATCGCTTCTTAAATTCTATGAATTAATATAATTTTATTAATGTTTTAATTTTATTTGCATACTTATTTCAATCACTTTCAAGATTGAATTATCAAATGATTTTCATATGTCTGCTTACATTTCAAGACTTTTTCTTCTTTACTTTTTGCTTTTGTCAAAAAGGGGGAGAAATTGTTTGTATCATAGTTTTGGTTTTGTTTGATTCGTTTTGTATGTGTGTGTGTCTGTTTTTTGTTTTTTTGTTTTGTGTATGTTGTATAAGTTGTGTGTTTGTTTTATTTTTGTTTATTGTATCTTTATAAAAATACCTCCTTATTTACATGTGTTCATCAATTCATGAAAAGTTTAGGAGATTTTTAGAATTTGAAAATTATACAAACAATAATTGTTTTTCCATCATAAAAAAGGGAGAGATTGTTAAGAGAGTAGCTATTTGCATGTTTTACATTCTTGCAATTTGTACAGTTTTTATGATTTCAAATATTTATTATTTTATGTATAGTTATCTCCTAACACTTTTTTGAAGAGTTGTTTTCGCTCTTATGTGTACTAACATTTCAGGAAAATCAAACTCCATACTACAAAGACTTCAAATCAAATTTAGCATGAGGTACTTTGTGTATTTAAAAACTTGTATTTTTCTTTGAATTAAATTTGAGAGGGAGTGATTGTAATTGAGTGAATACACACACACACACAAACTTTAGGAGATCTTGAGAAATTTGTACTGATCGTATGGGATGAACATAGTTCGTACGGGACGATCAAGTCAGTTATCTCCTCGTAAGAGCAATGGAACGAACAGAAATTGAAAAAAAAATTTCTAAGTCCTGATCATCTAGGATGAAGTGTATTCATCCCAGGATGAAATGTTCTCTGGAAAATTTTCGTTCAAGAATTAAGTGTATTCGTTCTAGGACGAGTTGCTCTCTGGAGTACTATCGCCTAGGACGAAGTGTATTCGTCCCGGGACAATTTGCTCTCTGTAAAACTTTTGTCTAGATGAACCTAAAATTTATCCCAGGATGAAGTGAACTGACACTAAAAATTAAGTGATGTTCTACAGCTTTTGGGAACCGACCTATGGAATAACCGTTCATACCAGACGAACCTAGTTCATACGGGATGATGTATGTGTACAAAGTCATTTCATATCCATATACATTAGGTTGGTTTCCAAAGCATTTAAGTAAAATCGTCTAGGATGATCCACGATCGTACCGGATGATCCAATTCGTATTGACTTGAAAATTTGTAGTTTTTTTACGGTTTTTTATGTCTTTCCTATAAATAGTCCAAACAAAACTGCCATAAAATCTTTTTGCCTACTGATCTTCATGCCTATTGAAAGAAGAGTCAAGGAGAGAGTGTGAGAGAGTGTTTGAAGGAGATTTCTTGCCATTAGAGCATGAAGGTTTCACTTGGTACTCAAAGGTAAGAGTCTTTACTCCTGGTTTGTGATTACTTCACTCCTTTCTTTCTTCCTTCAAGAATTCTTGTGAGAAGATCTGTCAAGGAGATCTGGTTCTCTACCGACACTTGGAGAGTGTGAAAAGCTGAAGGGTCCTCTGCCCAAACTTGGAGAGTGTAAACAGCCGAAGGGTTCTCTGCCCTCACTTGGAGAGTGTGAACAACCGAAGGGTTCTCTGCCTACACTGGGAGAGTGTAAAAGGAAGATGGTTCTTTGACAACACTGGGGATAGTGTAAAAAGATGATGGTTCTCTGATAATATTGGGGATAGTGTAAAAGGATGAAGGTTCTCTGCCAATACTGGGGATAGTGTAAAAGGACGACGGTTCTCTGCTGCACTGGGTAGTGGTGGAAAGAGTATTTATAAAGGCTTCTCCGGCTTGCTGTCGGTACAAAAGGAGAGTCACTATTGGTATTAGTGCAATACTCAGAGGGTGCCTCCGGGGAGTGAATGTAGGTCTGGTTTTGACCGAACCATTATAAACCTCGTGTCTTTATTTTTCCGATGCCTTTTTTATTTTTGTGTTTTTACTTTTAAAATTGTGGTTGAAAAACATTTTCTACAAAACTCATTAAGGTTTATTTTTTAGTTTACACAGTAAAAAGAGGGATTAATTTTTTAATTAAAAATTCCCCCCCCCCCCCCCTCTTGGTTAGCTGC
>NW_021538205.1:7764-14777 GCF_001605985.2 Dendrobium catenatum | reverse complement strand
AATTTGCCATAGGAAAATTTGCCATCCAAAATCTGAAGAAAGAATTTTTGTTGGATACTCAAGTGTTGAAAAATCTTATAAAGTATTCAATAGAAGAACTTTGGTAATTGAGGATATCACACATGTTGTATTTGATGAATCTGGAAATATGGAAGAGCCAAATGTTATAGAAGATGAGATTAAGATTAACTCCCAAAAGATTGATAAAATAAATTTGGAAGAAAATTTGGAAGAAAATGTGGAAGAAAATTTGGAGATAGAAAAGCCTTTGCCTAGAGATTTAAGATTTTCTAAAAATCACCCAAGGGAATTGATTATAGGTGAACCAAGTGAGGGTGTAAGGACTATGCATGGGTTAAACAAAGAAGTCAATCATTCTGCCTTCATTTCAACTATATAACCCACAAATATTGATCAAGCACTTTTAGATGAATTTTGGATTTTGGATATGCAAGAAGAGTTGAATCAATTTATGAGAAATAAAGTTTGGGAATTAACTATAAAGCCAAAGGATCAAAGTGTAGTTGGAACTAAGTGGGTATTCAAAAACAAAATGAATGACTAAGGAGTAGTCATTAGAAATAAGGCTAGATTAGTTGCTAAGGGGTATAATCAGATTGAACGGATTGATTTTTAGGAGACTTTTGTCCCTATAGCTAGACTTGAAGCAATTAGGGTTTTGCTAGCTTTTGCCTATTTTAGGGGATTCAAATTGTATCAAATGGACGTAAAAAGTGCCTTTTTAAATAGAGTAATTCAAGAAGATATTTTTGTAGAACAACCACTAGGTTTCGAAAATTCTAAATATCAAATTAACTTGCCACAATCAATTAGCATTAGAGAGAGAGAAAGTAGAGAGAGAGTCTCTGGGAATTCAAAAATATGTTATTTGAATTTTTGCTTTTCGCGGCTTCATCGTCGGAGGTATAACGACGGAAGGTCGTCGGCCATCTGCGGCCGGCAGTCAATCGGAGGATAGGCATTCCTCTGGAAGGATTATCGTTGGAAGTGCCCATGATGTTTCATCTTGTCCACCGGCTTTTGGCGACAGAAAGTCGTGTTTTTTTTTTGGATTAAAATCTACTTCTTTGATGAACAAATTGTTGAACATTAACGAAGGAGGACTGCTGATGAAGAAACAAACAATGGAAGTACCTGGTAAGGGAAAAAGCAAATTATCGGAAGGAGTTCATGAAAATTCTGGTTGGCTGTTCCAGAAATATATAGAGAATGATGTTAACATGATTCCTAGTTCCACAATTGAATATGTGTCCACGAAGGTTGGAAAGGATGCAAAAATTAATGCGCATTCCGACAACTATTTGAAAGAGTCTAATGCTGTGAATGAGATGAATTGTTTTGTAATAAAGAAGAATACTGCAAAAGACAGTAATGTAAGATCAGAACTGGAGGAAGTGCGTTCTTACGCTACTGGAGAACTTGGAAGATGTGAGGAGGTGCTTGAGAAATTGCCTAAAAGATCTAAGTCTGGTAGTATTCAGAATGCTTGGTCTAGAAATAAAAATATATATGTTGCTGATCTGGATTTTAGAGATTGCATTGCTGAAGATGGTTGTTCTGTTAAATTGCATAAGGAAAATGCTTGTGAAAATGCTAATAAACTAAACAAATCCTTGGTGGTTAAAATTTTTGGAGAAGACACTCTTTTCTCTTCAATCAGCTACGAATTGAGGAGACAATGGGAAGTTTTCGGCAAATTTCATCTCGCCATCCTGGGAAAAGGCTGGGTGTTATGCTCTTTTTTTTAAACAGTGCATCTGGAAGATGTTCTTAATAATGGCCCATAGTTTGTTAACAGTAACATAGTTGTTATAGAGAGATGGAACCAAAGATTTGATCCAAATTCGCTTGAAGGACTTTTTGCACCTATTTGGAATAGAAAGCCTAATTTACCTCTATTTTGCTGGGATGAAGTTAACATATGTCGTATAGCTTCAATGGTTGGGAAGCCGTACTTGATTGACGAAAATATGTTCCAATGGTCGAGAAGAGAGTTTGGCCGAGTTTGTGTCTGTATCAAGTTGGATGACAAACTTCCTACTTGTGTGTGGGTGGAAGGAGAAGAAGGAAAGTTTTTTTAGAAGATAGAATATGAAAGACTGCCGAACCTCTTCTTTGATTGTGGGAAGATCGGTCACAACAAGAATGAGTGTGCCAAAAGCTTTTTGTTGAATAAAAGGAATTCTGATTAGTTGAAGATGGATATGTCAAAGAACTTGATTGAGAAGGAAGCAATGGAAGTGAAACAAACTACATAATATAATGTGCCTGACTCTGAAGGTTATGGTCCATGGAAGATAGTGAACTATGGGAAGAAGAATTTTAGCAAAAATTGGAATAGAAGATCAGCTATCCAAGTGAATAAAATCAGCAAAATTTCTCAACCTAAGCAATATGTTGTGGTAAAGAAGAGTATAAATGTTGATTCTGGCTTGGTAGAGCAGAATTTTGTAAAGCGGAATGATGTAGGCTCAACTGAGAAGAATTCTGTAATGCAGAATGTTGAAGTATAAACTGAGAAGGCTTCTAAAGAGGTCACTTCGGAGATAGGCCCTATTATACCAGTTAAGAACAGCTTTAATGCCCTGGTGGAAGTGGAGGAAGGAGAATTAATGGAATCAGTATTAAATGATAAGCTGGAAGGAAAAAACTGCTGATAAAGAAACCAAGGATTCCTTTGTGACTGAGGTTAATAAGGAAGAGCTGGATGTAGCAGAATCAGGTGGCATTGTTTCAAACGGTACATGAACTAATGGGATTGAGAGCTCTACTCAATCCTCCAAAAAGAAGAAAACAAAACAGTTGAAAGACTTGGGTCCGATCAATGCATCTTCAAGGAGCCGAAGAATGGTTTTGGAAGGGAAAGGTAATGTGGGGAATAATCCCCATAATCCATCTAAATGAATTCAATTTGTTTTTGGAATTATAGGGGAGCAAGGAAGAGAAGTGCTTTCCTCTACCTAAAGGAGGTAGTAAAAAATAATGGTGTTTATTTTGTGGGTTTGGTTGAAACCAAAATTATTGATATTGATAGGAATGAAGTTGATGCCTTAATTGGAAGTAATTGGGACTTCTTCTGTGTCCCATCTTCTGGTCTTTCGGGTGGTATACTAATTTTGTGGAATACAAATTCAGTGAATTTCTCAGTTGAGGAGAGTTCTACTCAAATGGTGATTGGTGAAATCAATATGTTCAACAATGTGAGATGGAAAGTGTACACAGTTTATGGAACCACTGAAGTGAGAAAGAGAAGAGAACTTTGGAATATGCTAGATAGATATTCCAATTTTGATTGTCCTATGGTAGTTGGTGGGGACTTCAATTGTCTTATGTGCAAAGAAGACAAATTTGGTGGAAGGAAGTTTGTTTATCATCAAAGATCAAGGGAGATGGAGGAATGTTTGTTGAACAATGATCTTCATGAAGTTAGCTTTATCGGGCCTAGATTTACTTGGTGTAATAACAAAATTAGAGGGGCTAGAATCCTTGAAAGGATGGATAGGTGCTTTGTAAATTCGGTGGCTCTAAGCTCCCCTTTTCAATTGATTGAGAGACATTTGGCTAGGATAGCCTCGGATCATTGCCCAATTCTTATCCAATTCTGAATTTTTTAACAATAATTCCAGCAAAATTATTAAATTCGAAAACTGTTGGGCATCCTACCAAGATTCCTATGGTGTGGTAAGAAAGGAATGGAGCAGAAATTATCACGGTAGTAACTCTCAAATTCTCAACAAAAAATTCAAAAGATCCTTAAAATCCTTATTCTATTGGAGGAAGTTTAAGCTCAAAGAATTGAACAAGTTGAAAGATGACCTCATGGAGGAGATCATGGAACTTTAAAGTAAAGAATCTTTCCTTGGGTATCTCACGGGTCAAGACTATTGGATCCTTAAAGAAAAAGTTTTGGAACTTAATACTCCCTTTGCAAGATTGAATACATGGTGGATGCAAAGGGCTAAAGTTAAATGGCTCAATGAAGGTGATGGTAATTCCAGGTTTTTTCACAATTATGCTAGTGCTAGAAGGAATGCCATTAAAATTATCAAGGTCAAAGATGAAAATGGAAGTATGGTTGAAGACCAAGATCTTATGGAGGAAGTTTTTATGCGGTCCTTTCAAAATAAAAGGGTGTACAGATGCTATAAATTGGATGGTTGGCCAGCTCCTACCACTTGCTTGAATGATTAGGAAAGATGTCTATTGGAGGCAGATCTTTCTATGGCTGAAGTTGTACAGGTCTTGAAACAATTGGAAGAGAAGACTTCTCCAGGTAATGATGGCATATCTCATTCTTTTATCAAAGTTTATTGGAATATTATCAAGGATGACTTTTGTTTAGCTTTAACTCATTTTTTTAAATATGGTGAACTGAGTAAAGATTGGAAAGAAACTCTTATAGTTCTTATCCCCAATATCTCAAATCCCATTCTTCATTCAAATTATAGACCCATTAGTCTATGTAACAATGTGTAAAAAGTGGCGGCAAGGATTATTTTAAATAAACTTAATTTGGTCATTCCTAAACTTATCTCTATGGAGCAAGCGGCTTTCATTAAGGGGAGATCTTTATCTAATCATATATTGCTAGCTCAAGAAATCTTCCACAAACTTAGAATTTCTAAAGCTACTTCGGGCCTTGTTTCTTTTAAAGTGGATATGGAGCAAGCCTATGATTCTATGGCTTGTGATTCTCTTAAAGGAGTTTTGGATTATTTTAAATTTCCTCCTAAATTTTCTAAGTTTATAATGGATTGTGTTGTAGACCCTATGTTCTCTATTATCATTAATGGAAATTATTCAAATTGGATCCATGCTAGGAGCAGTTTTCAGCAAGGATGCCCCTTATCTCCAGTTCTTTTCATTCTTTGCTCACAACATCTTTCTAATGCATTTTATCATAGCTCTTGTGGTATCAAGATTTTTCCTGAGGGACCTCTTATCTTGCATCTTTTGTATGCGGATGATGTCATTATGTTTTCCAAAGCTAAGAGGAAGGAAGTGTTGGGAGTGAAGAGAATTCTTCATAATTTTTGTGAATGGACAGGGCAAAAAATTAAATACAGCAAATCACTTATTATGTTTGGTAAACATGTGGAAAGAAGAAGGAAGAGAAGTTTATCTAAAATCATGGGATTTAAATATGTGAAGGAATTGCATTACCTTGATTAAAGATGTATTTGAGGAGGCTTAAGAGAGAAGACTTCCAATTCATCATTTACAAAGCTTTGAAGAAGCTAAATCAATGGGGCAGCAAATGTTTGTCACTGTCGGGCAAGATTATTCTAGTTAAATATGTATTACTTTCTCTTCCTATCTACCACTCAACTCACTCTTTGGTACCGAGAAAACTGTTAGCAGACCTGGACAAAATTTGCAGTGATTTCATATGGAACAAGAAAAATTGATCCAAAGGTATGCATTATGTCAATTGGAATGATATGTGTAAACCAATTCAATATGGCGGCCGTGGCCTACATTCTAATATAACAGAAGCACCTGCTTTACGTGCTAGATTGGCATGGAGATATGTACAAGATGACCATTCCCTTCTACACTCTATTTTGGAAACAAAATATGGTAACAAATTGCTGAAAGGAAACAACAGTGGAAATAACTCTGCAGCTTTTAAAATTCTAAATAAAGGTTTTAATACTTTAAAACCTATTGTTAAATGAACAATTGTTAATGGTAGATCTGTGGATGCTTTCAAAGATTGTTGGATACTAGATAAATGTATTAACAAGTGGCCTACATTTGTTATTCTTGTTGAAGACAGCCTGATCCTTGTTGAGGAGTTTATTTCTGAAGGAAATTGGGATGTACAAAAACTGAGCAAATTCTTTGGTAAGGAACTTATTGACATCATCATGAAGACCCAGATTTTTAAAGAAAGGAAGCTGACTTCTTGGTTCTGATCAAACCAAATTCTGGTATGACTATTCTTGGATTAATAAGAAAATTGGAGGCTATTGGCCTTGAAGTTGATTAGTTATTGAAGTGGATCAAGAAGGCAAAGTTGAATTCTCGGGTGGAGAATTTTTGGTGGAGATTGAAGAGGAATGCAATCCTGTCTTTACATTTCTTATGTTATAGAAGGATTGTTCAAAATGATAACTGTCCAAGAGGATGTGAGTGTAATGAAGATATGGAGCATATTGTGCGTGGATGCTTGAAAATCAAAGAGATCATTCAACACCTGAATCATTGGGGATTTGGTTTTCCTTTGTTCAATTCTAGTGAACAATGTTTTAGATGGCTAGAAATTAATGTATCCAGGAAAGGTATGATGGTTAAACTTTATTGTATTTTTGTGTTTCTATCTTGGAAAAGTAGAAACAAGATGATACATGGTAGAGTAGAAGATAATTCCAGCTTTATAGCCTCCGAGGCCATAGTTCAAGCTTCGGTCTCTAACAAATTTAGCCATGTTAATTTGGGCTTTTGGGATGTTAATCAGTCGATAAGACTGTCTAATGCTTGGCATCCTCCTCCACCCAATTGGATAAAAGTTAATGTTGATGCTTCTCTTATTTCATCTTACAAGGCGGGTATAGCGGCTGTATTCAGAGATAGTAAAGGAAGATTCTTTTTTGCTTATGGCAAATCATTTATACATTGGGATATTGCTCAATTGGAGCTACTTTCCTTTAATTCAATTAAAGAGGAGATCAAGGATTGGATGTTCAAATACGATGGCATATTCATTGAAGGTGATACTCAAACATTATTTCTTACATCAAAAAGGCGTGGCATAAGGGGGAGATGAAGGAAACTAGAATGGAATTTCTTGCTAAATTCAATTTTTTTTTAATTGCATTAGTAGAGAAAGTAATAAGTTAGCAAACTTATGTGCTAACTATGCTTTAGTAAGTAACTTAACTTGGGATGACTGCTTGGTGAAAAAGGTTCCTCCTTTTTTTAGCATTTTGAAGGAGGAATCTAAATTGTAGATGTTCTTTTTTTTTTAATGATTAATTAGCTACGGCTTC
>NW_021538205.1:0-7300 GCF_001605985.2 Dendrobium catenatum | reverse complement strand
TAGTGCTATTTATATTTCTAAAAATCCTATTCAACATTCAAGAACCAAACATATAGACATAAGGCATCATTTCATAAGGGATCATATATCCAAAGGAGAAATTGAACTCATTCATGTTTCTACTGAAAATAAACTTGCAGACATTTTTACAAAACCTTTAGCCTTTGATACCTTCAGTGCATTAAGAACAAGGCTTAGTGTGATTGATTTAAATGCTTAAATAAAAATGTTTTTTGCAACATTTATGTTTGTTTACTAGTTAATATATTTTGTGTGTTTTTATGTGTTTATGAACTTGTATGTGTGATTTTTTTATTTAGAGTTTGTATTTTTTTTTTTTCGTTGTTTTGTAATTTTAGTGTGTTTGTGTTTTAGTTTTTTGATTGAGTACAAAAATTTGAAAATTTTGAGTGTCAATCATCCGGGACGAAATGTTTTTATACGGGACAATTTGTGTAGTGTGACAAATTGTCGGATTTTGAACTGTTTGAGTGCAGTTTCAGTATTTTAGTGTCACTTCGTCTGTACGATCGTCACAATCATCCGGGACAAAATGTTTTTTTTCAAACAACGGGATGAATGAATAAAGTTGTTGAATGGATAAGGTAGTTTTTAATACGAACTAAGTACATATGAACCTTCGGTTCGTCCGGATGAACACATGTCGGTTTTATGTAGGAGACAGTTTCAACTGTCATTAAAATGATATAAGTTCTGATCGTCCCAGGACGAACACATGTTTGTCTATACTATCACTCTAGTCAAAAGTTTGTATGAAAGGATGCTTCGTAAGTTGTGTTGATTATGAAAAGCTGTTTCATTTTAACGCATTGGATCATCCTTATGAAATTTTTTCATATAGGACGAATTGAAAATTTCTTACAGGATGAAATAGTTTCATCTGGTACGAATGTATCGTTTTCAATAAATAGAAGGGTTTTTGAACTCAACAGTCACACTCAAAACTTCACTTTCAACCTCTTTTATACTCTAGATCTTCTTCCAAATGGCGAGTTCAAGTAAGAGACAAAAGGTTATGGCTAAGAAACCACATAGAAATTCTTCTGAAAACTTCCTTTCCAAAGCAAATGAGGAATCTTTTCCTAGATTTGCCTCAGCAAAGATCTCACCCTCCCAAATCCTAATCCAAGAACAACTTACCTTTCAGGTAATGAACTTATTTGCCTCAACACAGTTTGGTTTTATCCTTACCCTCGTCTATCTCTACAATAAGGAAACCTTCCACTTCTTCCTCGCCAACATGTCTTTTAATTTTGACCACACTCTAATCTGTTCCTTTGTCTTCAAATAAAAAGTTGAAATCAATAATAATGACTTAGGAGCCTTTTTGAATTTAAGGACAGAGGGAGCCAGAGCCCATCACTTGATCAAAACTCATGATTATGCATGGTATGAAATTAATATTATGATTAGAGGAAACAATCTGAACGAACATGTGGCTAGAGTTTCTGATCTCGTTCAAAATACACGAATCATCCAGCATGTCCTTAGAACTTCCATAATTCCTAAAGCTGGTGATAAGATCAACATTTCCCCTCTTCTTTCTATGGTGACCTTCTTGATCATGACTAAAGAACCTATAGATGAAGCCAAACTTATCCTTGACTATCTTTATGGGCTGTTTGAAATTGGACATGTAGAGCATAAGAGAAAGAAGAACATCGCCTTAGGTTATCTTGTTGCTTACATTCTGGAGAAGAAATATAATTTGGTTCATCCTGATCAAGAGTTTGAAGAACTGCTCTACTACAATGACGGATCATTTAGTGCAATCTTCAAAGAAGAATCAAGTAAAACTCATGTTTAGTGATACAGAGGAAGAACCAGAAGCTGCACCTTCACCCGCCAATGAACCAAATTATCTGGATTTGGTTCAAAGATTTGATCGCTTAGAGACTCATTTTGATCAACGCTTTGATTAAATCAAAACTCATCTTCAGCACCAGGCCACACAGTATCAGCATGACATGAATTTTATGAGGGATCAGATGAGTGATATCAATACCAATGTGCTTATGATGAGTACTTACTTTAACATCTTTAGTGCTGCACCTCCTCCACCAGATCAGGATCCTTCTTAGTGATAGTTGCACTTAATTTTATGTATTTTCTGTAGTTTGTGTTTCAGATGTGTTTTAAGTAAGTTTGTTGTAGTTTCTTTACTTTAGATGTTTTGTTTCTGTATTGATATCCTGACCTTAGATTGTAATATTTTCATAGTGATAACAATATATGTTCTCGTATTTTAGACTTAATTGTATTTAAATATGTGTTAGCCTTTATGATAATCATTAGATTTTTGATCTTAATAGTGTTATATTTTAAAGTACAAGTCTAAATTAAATTCATTAGAGAATCTAATTTTTTCTAAATTTAATTTATGATTATAACTTGGTATAATTAAGATTGTCAATTTCATGTCTCTTATTTTGACTACATTAATTCTAATATTATTATTGCAACTATGATGTTATCTTATTTTATATTTCACTTATCAATAAATATTTATGCATTTAGAAAAATTTGAAATTTTTTATTATTCATTTTGGAAAGATCAAAATTACTCTTGAAAAATTTATAAATGTACACAAATCAAAAGAAATGCGCAATGGTTAGCAAGTATAAAAAGATGTACAAAAAAGCCCATATGTAAAAAGCTGCACAAAAATGTGCCAATAATTAGAAAAAGATGCGCAAAATACCACATGTGATAATTATTTCTTTCCATTATCCTTTAATCTCTTAATTCAAATTGATCTACTATACATTTATATTATGTTTTGAAATTTGAAATATACAAATTTTTTATTCATCTTTTTTGCAATAATTTCCTCTATCTTAGTGTCTAAATATACTCATGCTTTTGATATATTATTTCTTTTATCAAGGTTATATCTCTTCTTAAATTATATGAATTAACATGATTTGCCTAATGTTTTAATTTTATTTGCATAACATATTTTAATCACTTTCAAGATTGAATTATCAAATGATTTTCATATGTCTGCTTACATTTCAAGTCTTTTTTCTTCTTTAATTTTTGCTCTTGTCAAAAAGGAGGAGAAATTATTTGTATCATATTTTTTTTATTTGATCTATTTTTATTTGATCTATTTTTGTTTATTTTGTGTTTTGTGTTTGTTGTATACGTTGTGTGGGGTATCTGTATATTTCTAAAAATGCCTCCTTATTTATACGTATTCATCAATTCAGGGAGAGTTTAGGAGATTTTTTTTTAATTTGAAAATTATATAAATAATAATTATTTTGCCATCATAAAAAAGGGGGAGATTGTTAAGAGAGTTGTTATTTGCATGTTTTACATTCTTGCAACTTGTATAGTTTTGATGATTTCAAATATTATTATTTTATATATAGTTATCTCCTAACACTTTTTGGATAAGTTGTTTTTGCTCTTGTGCATAATAACATTTCAGGAAAATCAAACTCCAGACTACAAAGACTTCAAATCAAATTCAGTATGAGATACTTTGTGTATTTAAAAACTTATATTTTTCTTTGAATTAAATTTGAGAGAGAGTGATTGTAATTGCGTGAATACATACACACACTTTAGGAGATCTTAAGAAATTTGTATTGATCGTACGGGACGAACATAATTCGTACGGGAAGATCAACACAGTTATCTCCTCATAAGAGCAATGGAACGAATAGGAATTGAAGAAAATTTTTCTAAGTCCTGATTGTCCAAGACGAAGTGTATTCATCCCAGGACAAAATATTCTCTGGAAAATTTTTGTTCAAGAATGAAGTGTATTCGTTCCAGGACGAGTTGCTCTCTGGAGTACTATCGGTCTAGGACAAAGTCTATTTGTCCTGGGATGACTTGATCTCTGTAAAACTTTCATCCAGATGAACCTTAAATTCATCCCAAGACGAAGTGAACCGACTCTGAAAATTAAGTGACATTCTGTAGCTTTTGGGAACCGACCTTTGGAATAATCGTTCGTACGGGATAATGTGTGTGTACGAAGTCATTTCATACCCATATACATTAGGTTCGTTTCCAATGCATTTAAGTAAAATCGTCCAAGATGATCCACGATCGTACGGGACGATCCAATTCATATTGACTTGAAAATTTGCAATTTTTGGATGATTTTTTGTGTCTTTCCTATAAATAGTCTAAACTAAACTACCACATAATCTTTTTGCCTACTGATCTTCATGCCTATTTAAAGAAGAGTCAAGGAGAGAGTGTGAGAGAGTGTTTGAAGGAGATTTTTTGCCATTGGAGCATGAAGGTTTCACTTGGTACTCAAAGGTAAGAGTCTTTACTCTTGGTTTGTGATTACTTCACTCTTTTCTCTATTCCTTATAGAATTATTGTGAGAAGATCTGTCAAGGAGATCTGGTTCTCTGTCGATACTTAGAGAGTGTGAACAGCCGAAGGGTTCTCTACCCACACTTGGGGAGTGTGAACAGCCGAAGGATTCTCTGCCCACACTTGTAGAGTGTGAATAGCCGAAGGGTTATCTACCTACACCGGGAGAGTGTAAAAGGATGACGGTTCTCTGCCAACACTGGGGATAGTGTAAAAGGATGACTGTTCTCTGCCAACACTGGGGATAGTGTAAAAGGATGAAGGTTCTCTGCCAATACTGGGGTTTGTGTAAAAGGATGACGGTTCTCTACCGCACCGTGTAGTTGTGGAAAGAGTGTTTGTAAAGGCTTCTCCTCCTTGCTGTGGGTGTAAAAGGAGAGTCACTATTGGTATTAGTGCAATACTTGGAGGGTGCTCCAGGGAGTGGATGTAGGTCGGGTTTTGACCAAACCACTATAAACCTCGTGTCTTTATTTTTCCGTTGCCTTTTTTATTTTTGTATTTTTACTTTTAAAACTGGTTGAAAAACATGTTCTACAAAACTCATTAAAGTATATTTTTTGGTTTATAGAGCAAAAAAGGGATTAATTTTTTAATTACCAATTCACCCTCCCTCTTGGTTAGCCGCTTGGACATAAGCTTAGGTTTAACAACCTAATTCATAGTGAACGAGTTTCAACAGCCCAAATTATCGACACAAAGATTAGGGTCATTGGCTGGCACAACATGCCTTCCTTTGGACACACAATCTCTCATCAATGTTTGTTACATGTAAAATTTATCTTTAAAGATAAATACTTGTGAAAATGATGCTCAAAGGACAATATCACTTAGGTAAGTATACAAACCCCCACCTAGTACATCTTCGATCATTTTCGAACCAAATTATTATTTTATTTCTCTTATGTTAGCAAACAAAATTTATGCAAAAATCATTCTCAATTACTCAAATCTGTCATTATATTGGCTGATGGGGCTTAAAGCCTACAACTTCGATGAATAAAAAATTTTCATTATAGAATTTACTCATATGCAATATTACTATCAATGTTATCATATAAGATTTTATTTATTTTTTGAACAGTTTTTTTACTCCTTGCTAATTCACTTGTTTATTTATAATGCAAATCAAAGAATTTACTCATGATTTCTAATATTCATTTCTCTTTTACTATATAAAGGTTATAATATGGAAATGAATATAAGTTGCATGTATTGTTTAAGGAAGTAATATGGTTTTTAAAGGAGTTAAAAACTTTCTAAATTTTGCATTAAGTTATGGAAGTTCAAGTGGAATGATACTATGCCCATGTAGAGATTGTGGAAATAGCATTTGTAGGACAAGAGATGATGTTGAAGCTCATTTTCTTTGAAGAGGATTCAAACCAGGATATTACAATTGGAGTGCTCATGGAGAAACTTCATTTATAAATGACATTGGATCACATTCTCTCAATGTTGATGATGCTAATGATGATATGGACGGGCTATTAAATGATGCATTACGGTTTGAAAGTAATACTACATATGAACAAGAAGAAATTAATAAACTAAATGCGAATGCTTCAAAGTTTTATAAGTTGATAAGTAACTCGCAACAAGAATTATTTCCCAGATGTAAAAAGTTCTCAAAACTTAATTTTCTTGTTAGGCTACTTCAACTTAAATGCCTTAGTAATTGGACTCAGAGATCATTTACTATGTTGCTTGACTTATTAAGGGAGGCAATTGAAGATATTCGTCTACAAAAGTCTTATTACGAGACAAAGAAGATAATTCAAGATTTGGGCTTGTGTTATAAAAAATATGATGCATGTCGTAATGATTATATTTTATGTTGGGGTCCTCATGAATTTAAGAATGAATGTGATATTTGTAATGAGTCAAGATGGGTTGCAGAAGATAGCACTTCAAAACATATATCAAGTATGTGGCACTTTCCATTAACATCAAGATTGAAGTGATTGCTCATGTCATCTAAGACTGCATCATATATGATATGGCATAAAGAAGATCGCATAAAAGATGGTTGCATGAGGCATCCGGCTAACACTCCAGCTTAGCAGCACTTAGACTACCAAGATACAAATTTTGCTGCAGATCCTAGAAATGTACGATTGGGTTTAGCATCAGATGGAATTAATCCATTTGGGATAATGACTTCAACTCACAGTACTTGGCATATTGTATTGATGTCATATAATTTGCCACCTAACCTGTGTTTGAAATCACAATACATGATGCTTTCTTTGCTTATTCCTGGGCCAACTCAACCTGTAAATGATATTGATGTTTATTTACAACCACTTGAGGTTGAGTTAAAAGAGTTATGGGAAATTGGTGTGCAGACTTACGATGTATGTTCTAAAGAGAATTTTCAAATACGAGCTGTATTATTATGGACTATAAATGATTTTCCATGTTATGCTAATTTATCAGGTTATAGTACAAAAGAGAAGTTTGCATGCCCTCTTTGTTAGGAGAGTACATGTTTTGAGTGGTTACATTTCAATCGTAAAAGATGTTATATGGGACATCAGAGGTTCTTAGATCATGATCATCCTGATAGAAAAGATAGTCAATCTTTTAATGGTTGTGAAGAACATGGGACAATACTGTTGCAAACCTAATTTCATGACCTATGTTTTTATGATTGACAAACACTATTGATTCTCTGGGACTATTATTTTATTCTAACTTTTCAGGAATCAAAGATCAGACAAACAGACGAAGCCAGTTCAGGATTGTGTAGGTTTAGGGTTGAGTCAGTCTGTACTTTTGTTTTTTAATTCTTGAGTCTACTTGTAATGATCAAAGAGACTGATGCTAAGAAACTCTACACACACACACTTAAGAGACTTAGAATTTCTGTTTTTACTCATATCGGCCAGGACGATTTTTTACATCGTCCTGGACGATTAGGCTTAAAATAGA
>NW_021538204.1:0-308 GCF_001605985.2 Dendrobium catenatum | reverse complement strand
CTTCCTCCTTGGCTAATCCCGCCGGCTCCCATGCATGGAGGAGTTTGAATTCAACCATTAAACCCCCCATTAATTCCTTCCTAATTTGGCTCCTCAAATTAGTGAGCAATTGATTGAGGAGTAATTACCCGAATTCAAATTCAAATTTTCCCTCTTTCGCTTATTTGTAATCCCCAATTCATTGAAATTTGAAATTAAGTCTCAGATTTTGATTAATTACATGGGGCCCACTCTTTATGAAATTTTCCCATTAATTTCTCCTTGCTTGGCTGGCCCCTTCCACCTAGCTTTTCTCTCTCTACTTGCCA
>NW_021538203.1:0-1080 GCF_001605985.2 Dendrobium catenatum | reverse complement strand
TTGATGGTGAAAGAGATTACACATGTAGTATTTGATGAGTCTGATCCTAAAAGGCCTAGAGTTGAGGATGATGATGATGTTGGAGAGGTTACCACTAGAGTAGAAAATTTGGAGAAGGGAGTAGGTTACCAAAACATTGAAGGAGTAGGAGATGTCATCCAAGGAGTAGAAAATATAGATTTGGAGGAAAGGGTTGGACCTTCTCACACCATGCCTAGAGATTGAAGATACTCTACAAGTCACCCCAAGGATTTGATCTTAGGAGACCCTTCTGATGGAGTTAGGACTAGACATGGACTTAGGAAGGAGGTAAACCTTTCTACCTTTATCTCAATTACTGAACCCACCAACATAAACCAAGCCCTTACTGATGAGTTTTGGATTTTAGCCATGCAAGAGGAGTTGAATCAATTTGTTAGGAATGATGTTTGGGAGCTTGTAGAAAGACCAAATGGACAAAGTGTAGTTGGAATAAAGTGGGTCTTTAAGAACAAGGTAAATGATTATGGAGTGGTGGTTAGAAATAAAGTAAGATTAGTGGCTAAGGGGTATAACGAAATAGAAGGGATAGACTTTGAGGAAACTTTTGCACCTGTAGCTAGATTGGAAGGCATTAGAGTGCTATTAGCCTTTGCCTATTATAAAGGATTTAAGCTTTTTCAAATGGATGTTAAGAGTGCCTTTTTAAATCGGGAAATAAAAGAGGATGTATTTTTAGAATAACCCCCAGGTTTTGAGAGTTCCCAATTTTCAAATTATGTTTTTAAATTAAAAAAAAGCTTTGTATGGTTTAAAGTAGGCACCAAGAGCTTGGTATGAGAGGCTTAGCACAATATTACTAGAAAGGGAGTTTGTTAAGGGGAGCGTAGACACCACCCTTTTTCTTAAGAAAGTTGGAGATGATTTGCTCAATATTCAGATTTATGTAGATGATATACTTTTTGGATCTTCTAATAAGAAACTTTGTGATGAGTTCTCTAAAACAATGAGTAGAAAATTTGAGATGAGTTTGATGTCTTACTTTTTAGGATTTAGTATAAAACAATTGGATGATGGAACCTTTCTTAATCAAATAAAATA
>NW_021538202.1:0-206 GCF_001605985.2 Dendrobium catenatum | reverse complement strand
ATAATCATTAGATTTACTTGAAATGAGTGCAATATAAAAATTAATTGATTATCCATACACCACGCTCATCGCAAAGCAAATTCAAGAGTATTAAAATATATCCTTAACAAAATTTTATCACATTACTTTGATTGTCCTATATAATAGATGATTTCTTATCTATATTATTAATGAGAAAATTAATCAGAGAAAGGCTAACTCTTCCA
>NW_021538201.1:0-232 GCF_001605985.2 Dendrobium catenatum | reverse complement strand
TTAAATAAATTTTCTTGATAATTATGAAATTTTTTTAAGTTGATCGCTTTGGCATTGATTTTTTGAGCGTTGCGGCGTTAGGCCATG
Source organism: Dendrobium catenatum (assembly GCF_001605985.2). NCBI lineage: Eukaryota > Viridiplantae > Streptophyta > Magnoliopsida > Asparagales > Orchidaceae > Dendrobium > Dendrobium catenatum. Next base: position 145 of record NW_021538201.1, on the reverse strand, counting down.
AATAATATATAAATTATCCTTACCTCACCCCACCGATATTGATTGGAAGTTATAGGGGCAGCTGATTGAGAGTCATAAGTGCAGGAGCAAGTTACCCTTAAGATACACTCATTAAATATCTGAATGCTAATATGTACATTGCTAT
>NW_021538200.1:0-217 GCF_001605985.2 Dendrobium catenatum | reverse complement strand
GGGCCTTGAGCTCCGCCAGACCACCACTTGAGGCCCGAATTTCTTCCAGACCACCACGTGACGCCTAGACTTCTGTCATAACACCATATGAGGTCTGGGCTTCTATCGGAACATCACCTGAGGCTCAAACTTTTTGCCGGACCGCCGCCTGATGACTAAAGTTCTATCGAAGTACTACCATACTACTATGATCTTTAGGACCACTGTCTCCTGCCGA
>NW_021538199.1:0-222 GCF_001605985.2 Dendrobium catenatum | reverse complement strand
TTGAACTCCAAGTGAAGCCTTCACGCTCAAGTGGTAGGAATCCTCCTTTGAATGCACTCTCGCACTCTCTCCTTGGCTATTCTCTCAAGAGGCACGAAGATCAAATGACAAAAAGATTGGGTGGCAGTCTAATTTGGACTATTTATATAAAAGACAGGAAAAACCGCCCAAAAACTGCAAGTTTTCAATTCTATACGCAGTGGATCGTCCTGTACGATCGTA
>NW_021538198.1:0-245 GCF_001605985.2 Dendrobium catenatum | reverse complement strand
TCATTGATACTGTTGCCTATAGATTCATTGATTTCTTCTTATACTACTGCCTATGGATTTATTTTGTATATGGATTCGCTGCTTTCCTCGTATTGATTTCATTGAATAGATATTACTGATTGATCGCATTGAGTTGTTTTAATAGCAATTGATTTAACGGATTGATCTATTCGACGACTTGGTTGATTTGACGGATTGACTGATTTTTTTCTGTGTATAGATTTATTGAGTTGATTTATCGATTT
>NW_021538197.1:0-213 GCF_001605985.2 Dendrobium catenatum | reverse complement strand
TAGAGGCTGATTGACAGACATATTCACTAAACCCCTAGTCTGTGACACCTTTAGCACCTTCAAAACTAGACTAGGTGTTATAGACATTCATGATTAACTCAGATTAAATCAAATTTTGTTATCATTTGAAATCAACAATTTATATGAGCTACATTGTAAGTATTTATTTTTGTGCACGTTGATTTATTTGTTATCATTTTTGATTTTTTTTAT
>NW_021538196.1:0-543 GCF_001605985.2 Dendrobium catenatum | reverse complement strand
AATGATGCATGAATGCATCAAACTCATCCTTGTTTAATACCAGCTCCATTTTAACCAAGTCTTGAGCATGTCAGTTACTCTTGTTATCATTTTGCATCCTCTTATTATTCAATTTTTAATTAAAAAATTAGCTAATTAATCACTGCATTATTCCCCATAGCCATCCAACTCTGAATAGCATCTAATTTTAAGCTAAAAATTTACCCATATGCATATTCTACAAAGCAAATTACATGTATTCATCATGCTCTTCTAAAATAATCTCTTAAAATATTAAATTAATAATTTCACAAAATAGCTTCTTACAATTTTACTTGATGCCTTCATTTTTAAGATTCTATTAACTTCAATTATAATGCATCTTATTTAAAGTTTCAAGATCAATTATCTGTATTATCATAGTTTATATCTCCTCCTTTGCCCGCATACCAAACCTATTATATAGGTCATCAGAAGCTCTAAATGTTTTAATTTTATCAATACCCTATTCTCAAGGCTTATGTCTCTTATAATCATTATAAATCATAGTACTTAAATTTTGCA
>NW_021538195.1:0-295 GCF_001605985.2 Dendrobium catenatum | reverse complement strand
TGAAACAAGCAAGAAAGTAAAAAAAAAAAAAAATAGCGGAAAAGTAAAGGACATGAGGATTTAATGTAAAAAAATTCAAAATTGGGAAAATTTTACGGAGCCACACCACACCAAGAAATCCACTATGAAACTTCGGAGAAATAAGCATAGATCTATGTTCTCTCTCACTATCTCCTTGTTTCTTGTCTCATATACTCCGTTCTCAATATCTATAATCACATAATACAAGAGAACACCAAGTAAAATAACCCCAAGGGACTCAACCCTTCAAAAAAATTAGAAAGAAAACTATCAA
>NW_021538194.1:0-201 GCF_001605985.2 Dendrobium catenatum | reverse complement strand
TATTAAGTAGTTTTTCAAAAGTTTTAATGGTGAAACCCTTCAGGAGGAAAGCAACAGGGCCATGGATATTCTCAAGAAGGATCTCCACCGCATGTTGCTCTTACAACTGGGGTTCACACTTCATCGAGAGGTTTCGCCACCTCAAGATGTACTCAATAAGAGATTCTCCCGGCTTTTGTTTCTCAACAACAAGATCGCCCA
>NW_021538193.1:0-316 GCF_001605985.2 Dendrobium catenatum | reverse complement strand
TGTATTTATATATTTTAAATTTATTTTAAAATTATATGTATTTAAATCGTTAATTTTTGAGAGATCCCTTTGATATTTTAAGCCTTTATTGAACATGATTGAATAGAAATTAATGGGGAGTGATCATTAATCAATGAATAATTAATTTGTTAGTTATTCATTGATTAATTTTGTAATTAATTAAGTCTTATTCTAATATTTGCATGCTTAGGTTGTGCACCCACCACTTAGATTTAGGCTCTTCTAGATCTAGGATTTATTTGGTGTGATTACATGTTGTTTATGTTAAGTTTAAGGGTTAGTTGAAACCTTGATT
>NW_021538192.1:0-296 GCF_001605985.2 Dendrobium catenatum | reverse complement strand
TTTTTAGGAGCTCTTAAAACTCCTAACTTCATCAAATTGGGCCGGTTGGGTTCTAATCAGCATATGCTGTTTGAAGATCGTTGGTGCCCTACTCCACCCGAATGGATCAAGTTGAATGTTGATGCAACCTTGTTTCCCTCTTATAAAGGAGGAATTGGTGGTGTAATTAGAGACTTCAAAGGAAGACTTATAGCAGCGTTTGGGAAGCCTGAAATTCATTGGGACATCACTAGTTTGGAGCTTCTAGCTATAACTTATGGTAAAGATATTCTCAAAGATTGGATGCATGGCTATAA
>NW_021538191.1:0-1441 GCF_001605985.2 Dendrobium catenatum | reverse complement strand
TAAGAGGCATAAGATATAAAACCGTGTGTAAGTTGAGGATGAGCTAGAATTGGCACAAATCGTGCAATATCATGTTTCCCTTGGTGAGAGCTCATGAATGATGCGCCTTTAGCCATTTTCGAGGTTGTGAGTGTTGAGCGCTCATTACTTATAATTTATTCCAATTTTGTTCATCTTGTATTGCCTAATCATCATAATGCTCTTAAGATTAGTGAGAAAAATAAGGATTAAAAAAGCATTATTGAGACATGCCTTTCTCGTATAAATAAAACTTAAAAATATTAATATGTAAATAAACTTCATGTTTGAACCCATTTGGATCAATTTTGAGACAATATCAAAAATCAAATTAAAAAAGCACGAAACTTATTGCATATTTGAATCATATACTTTCATTATGATATTTCAAACTCCAATTCTGCAATCAAATTGAACGTCTTGATGAGATGAGCCCGCCAACATCAAAGTGGATAGATCTAAGTCCAAAAAAGCGTAGATCAAGCTTTTGAAATATAATTAAAATTCTTGGAACATTAATTGGGGGATTGAATGCTATCGAAATCGTGTAATCTCATATTTAAATCAATCTTCTCAATGAGCTCAATATTGCTTAATTATGCTATCATTAAGGTAATTAAATATTGCCAAAATTATACATATGATAAAGCAAATCAACACAGAACATCTGATGTAATGTTTCATACTTTGGTTATATTTATGGAGAATCGCACTCTCGATATATATATATATATATATATACTCATGTTGTAACAACCTAAAATTTTGAAAATGATTTTAAAATGAAAATTTGGAAAAGTCATAAAATTATGAAATAGAGTGTTGTGGTGCTTCGTTTTTTGGCACAGCTACACTATAGGGAGAAGCGCTAAGGCACTGGTTTGGCGCGATGGCGCAAATATATTATGTTTTACAGTAATTCTAGATTTGCATACAACGCGGCGTCACTAGGTAGTTTGAGCATCTCAGTGCTAGGCACTAAAATTAGTTTTTTTATATTTTTAATATAAATATCTCTGTCATTCGCTCCCTCTTGCACTATTGCACCGTTTGATTTTCTATGAAGAAAGAAAAAGAAGGATACTAGTAGGGAGAAGAAGAGTAGAGATATAAGAGAGAAAAAAATGCTTTGGGTCATGTTCGTTTGTCATTCCTATTATGGATTTTATTATAATTGAAAGTGGCTATATTATTACTTATGTTTTTTATGATTTTGATATCTTCAATTTTAATCTTTTCAATGATCCTTTAAAAGTTGAAAACGTTTCCCACACTCTAAAGTCCATATGAAAGCTACTGACTTCTGTGTCAATCTCATTAAAGGCAAAGAAATACTAGAAAACCCCTGAATAAACTTATCATACTAGCAATGTGAGATCTCGTTCCATTACTGTTCCTCTCTGAATTGGATTTTCCTCCCAGG
>NW_021538190.1:0-754 GCF_001605985.2 Dendrobium catenatum | reverse complement strand
AAAAAAGAATAGTTTTCTATGGGGAGTGGCAGCTACCCAGACCTTTGACAGATTAAAAAAGGCCATGACCACAATACTGATCCTGGCCAATTTTTAGCCAAATTTTGGTGGTGGAGACTGATGCATCAGGGTAATGATTGGGGGCGGTGTTTATACAGAGCCACAGACCCATAGCTTACTTCAGCTATGTATTGACAACTAGAGCGAGGCTAAAATCAATCTATGAGAGGGAATTGATAGCCAAAGTTTTGGTCATTCAAAACTAGTGGCCTTACTTACTAGGCCGAAACTTCATTGTCAAGATTAACCAGAGGAGATTGAAGTACCAAGGAGCATCAGAGATGGCCATCGAAGCTGTTGGAATATGATTTTGAGATCCATTATAGACTAGGGCTAGAGAACAAGACGGCTGACACCTTGTCTAGATGCATAGGGGAGCTCTAGGAGTTGGCCATTTCGATACCACTAATGTTGGATTGTGGAGGTATTAAGTAGGAGAGTGTATAGGATGGAGAGCTGAGGGCAATTAAGGCAGATCTACTGATGAATGACAGTAGCCATCTTGGTTATTCCCTAGAGTGGGAGAGACTATTGTACCAAGGGAGATTTATGTAGCCATGGACCTAGATCCATATTCCTCACATTCTACAGGAGTTCCACAGGAGAGCGATTGGGCGTCATTCAGTGGTGCTAAAGATGTACAGGAGGTTGGCAGCATAGTAATATTGAAAAAGGATGCATAAGGATGTGGAGG
>NW_021538189.1:0-296 GCF_001605985.2 Dendrobium catenatum | reverse complement strand
ACCTCAAACCTTGCATGGTCGGCCTCATGCGGGTCATCCGCCTCCTGCAACCTTTCGAGTATCGCACAGTCGATTGTCCGCCTCAAATGTAGAATTCAATATTTATATGAGATTTTTTAAAAAAATATTTATTGTTAATTTTTAATAATATTCAAATTTAATAAATAAAAGAATATTATAAAAATAGTGATTCGAGCAGCCTTGCAAGCCAATTCTCATCAAGCTCAAGTGTGAGCTTGAGCTCGAGCTCATGGCTCGATAAGCTCGACTCACGAGTTCGTTCACGAGTCGAGCTC
>NW_021538188.1:0-472 GCF_001605985.2 Dendrobium catenatum | reverse complement strand
TGCAATATTCTTCATTATCTTGAATGTATTTCATTCATTGATTAAGTGTTGAGGGCACTATATCATACTCGTGGAGTCATGGTCTTCTAAGTAGGGCATTGTATGATGTGTTGGAATCAATGAAATGAAATGTTGCCTCTGTATTAGGTTCCCCAACGTTCAAAGACAAGACCAAAGATCCCAGGGTTCTTTGCCCTTATTCATTGAATCCTTATAGAAATATCATGCTTCTGTTCAATTACTGGACATCCAGGGCTAATCCTATGAGCGTTTTGAGGCTCATTAGATTAATAAATGAACCTGGACCAAACAAAATTCTATTTATTTCAATATTGTTCCTCTACGCAGTAACATATAATGATCGATTATGATCTGCAGTTCCCAGGGCACTATACCATACTCGTGGAGCCATGGTGTTCCAAGAAGTGCCATGTATGATGTGTTGGAATCAATAATATGAAATATCACATCT
>NW_021538187.1:0-224 GCF_001605985.2 Dendrobium catenatum | reverse complement strand
TATACAATATAACCCATGGAATCGAACAAGTCTCCCTCAAAGCTAAGGAAGCTTCAATGCCAGCTCCAGAGGCAAGAACAGAGGAGAATAAGAACTCGCCATTTCGAGCCCCCGAGTTGGAATCTACTAGCACAAGCGAGTTCAAGGCCATCGCCGCAGATGCCTCCGTCTTCTCTTTTGGTGATGAGGACTATGAAAGCGAGTAGCCAAATATTCAAAGTTGT
>NW_021538186.1:0-317 GCF_001605985.2 Dendrobium catenatum | reverse complement strand
ATAATCAAATCATTTTCACCAAATTACACATTACTCTATAAAAAATGATTAATAAAAAGAATTGACCATTTCAACAAAAAGGAAATCTATTATTATTAATTTTTTAAATCAAATAAAATAAAAATAAGATCCATGTTTCAATTTAGGTTATAACATACATGCCCATCCTCTCATCAGCTTCTCTTTTGTAAATGGAAATTCATTATCAAAATTACAACAACTTTTTATGTTAGCTAAAAAAATGATCATATTCATATGCAACAAACAACAAACAAACAACTAGGCTTCACAGTAACAAGTTGATTCCACAACAACTA
>NW_021538185.1:0-235 GCF_001605985.2 Dendrobium catenatum | reverse complement strand
CTCAATTTTAAAATAAAATAAAAATTAATTAAAATTATTATATATATAGGTAAGTTGTGACAAAGCAAGAAATTTTATTTGGTGAAGCCTAAATTAAAATATTTCTTTCCACCGTCTCATTTGAAAGGTTATAATACATTAAAATAGTTTTGTTTATCATCTCATTACCGGATCCAAGAGGAGAATGCAAATAACATGGTCGTTAGAGCTTAGAAAACATAAATATATGTCACAA
>NW_021538184.1:0-214 GCF_001605985.2 Dendrobium catenatum | reverse complement strand
TAGATTAGACAACGTGCCACCTTGTGTTAGGTTGCTGTCCCTAGTATTCCAGCAGTAGTTAGGAGCTTTAGGATCCACATAACTGCGTGTATAACTGCTGTCCACCGCCCCGACACCGTCCCTAACCAACCCCAACCCGAACCAATGGACCCGATAAGACTTCAAAAGAGCTTAGATGACATCGTTAACCTAGTGGGCAATATGACTAGAATTA
>NW_021538183.1:0-1136 GCF_001605985.2 Dendrobium catenatum | reverse complement strand
TCTTTGTTAGTCGTAGATCACATGTGTAGGTCGCACCACGAGCACTTAGCTTAGGCTCTCCTAGATTTAAGAACATGGCGTGTTTTCTGCTTTTATATATTTCCCATGCAATATTACCTTGAGGGTTAGTATAAAACTCCATTCAAAACCATATAACGTAGTGACACCTCAAGGACAAAAATTAAGGACTCGTCTAGTGAACTTAGAAATTTTCTAAGGGCTATGATAGACCCCGGATTGACATGAAAACTTTAACACTTAAACTTAGTGACATCTGAAACATCCTAGAATTTTCTAGGAATTTTTAGGAGTCTTTTTATCCCTTAATTAACCAACCCTAATTAACCGGCTAAATAAGGCCCCGAGACCTTTCGAAAATTACAATAAATACATTTTAGGTCAGAAAATTACCCATAATACCTCAAACTGACCAGAATCTGATCCTTGACCTTAGATAAATAGGGATTCCTAGTTTGACTTCAGGTTAATCCCTAATTTGACCATAGGTGGAATTTACCTTTTTGCCACTAATAATTAATTAAAAATTATTAAAAATCCCAAATTTTCTCCAAACACTTGGAAACACCTTATCAGGTCATTCCTGACCTTTGGGAGTGATTCCAATTAGTTTAGAACTGATTTGGATCAAAACAATAAAAATAGCACTTTATTAGGGAGTTTAGAAATTCCTTTAATTACACTGAATTTAGAAAATCCATAACTAATTGTAAAAAATTCTAAATTAGGAAAACTCACTTGCATTGGAATCATATTAGGGTCTAGTATTTATTAAAAATCTTAGGTTACCAGAAAATGACCTAAATTAGAAAGTCAACTTTTTTGGTCAACCATAATTCATTTAGGGCCCAAAACTTAGAAAATTCATAACTTTGCCTAGAAAACTCCAATTTCAGTGTACTACCTGGCTAACTACTTCTCTTAAGGTCTAGTATTTTTCTAAAATATTAGGAGACCTAAAATTAGCTTATTTTTCATAGTGACTTTTTGGACCCTTAGCTTAGTCCCTAGGAGGACCCGGGACTTTCCAAAATTGGCTAATATAACTTTAACTTCAAATATCGTTACCCTAAGCATTTAATACTGATCAACAAACTGAAATAATTAAAATGGACCCT
>NW_021538182.1:0-290 GCF_001605985.2 Dendrobium catenatum | reverse complement strand
ACTTTGTTGTTGGAAATAGAAGATTTTAAAACTGAAGGTAAGTTTCATATTATAGATGCTCCAACATCCTTTAATGCTCTCTTAGGTAGACCCTGGCTTCACGAATATAGGATGGTTCCTTCATCCCTACATCAGTGCATCAAATACATTCGAGATGGTACTGAGTACTGTATTAAGGGAGACTTGCAACCATTATCGATTCATGAAGTAGGAATTTATGAAGATGCCGCCTATTATTTGCCTAAAAAACAAGCAGTTATTTCCAAAGATCTTAAATTGGCCAAAAGTGA
>NW_021538181.1:0-664 GCF_001605985.2 Dendrobium catenatum | reverse complement strand
TTGCACAGTGGCAAATAGGACAGACATTGGTGTAACCAGCACAGTCCACGCACAGGCAAAGATGTCTACATGGTATCAGCAGCATTGAGATCTCCTTGGCCTTACATGACTTGCAGGTCATCTGCTCACGACTTAGTCCTTTGCTAGCAGTTTGAAGGTAGCAGCTGCCCCCAAGAACAGGGTTAGGATTAAAAGAAGAGGCTGCATCATCAACTTCACTGTCCCCACAACCTTCCTTGCCTTGATCTGCAGCAGCAGCACCCTGAGCCAAGGCTTGTTTAAGATTGCTTTGCAGCATTCGCACCATGGACTCATTGTATTGAGCTCTGCGCTGCCAGGACTGTGCTTCCATGGCCGTGTTCTTAATTCGCTCGACAAGCTCCCTATTCTTCCTGTTCATGTTCTCAATCTCAAGTTCCTTCTCCTGAAGCTTCTTTCCTACCCCTCTCTCAATGGCATTCAGAAATGAAACCGTGTGTCTCTGCTTCATCTCCTTGACACCTTTCATGATCTGTGCTTCCTGGATTCTGATGTAATTATTGATGGAAGAAAAAACGGAACACAGAAAAATGGAAGAGAAAAACTCAAAAGAAAATTTTTTTTTTTTCTTCACAAGACGTCTTCACAGGAACAAAAAACAGAGCAAAAACGAAACCCTTAAGTC
>NW_021538180.1:0-386 GCF_001605985.2 Dendrobium catenatum | reverse complement strand
CCCTTTGATTTGAAATTCCAAAATTCAAATCAATTCCCTCCCAATCTAATTAAATCTGAAATTAAATTTCAAATTCTAATTAGTCTCCTCTACACCCCACTAAATCTCATTTCTCCCAACCCAAGCTCCCTCCTCCTTGCACCCGCCGGCCTCACCCTCTTCCTTTGGAAATCCCGCCGACCCCTCCTCTCTCTCCTCTTCCTCTTCCCTTGTTTCCAACGGTGCTCCTTCATCTCCCGACAAGGATGCATGGCGGAACCCGAATGAAACTTTGGATTTGTGTATGACAATCGAGATCAAGTCGACATCCACCAATCGCCGTTCTTTGACGTGGGCTTTAATTTCGACGACACCGTTGAAGACTACATCGACCGTATCCAATACGT
>NW_021538179.1:0-224 GCF_001605985.2 Dendrobium catenatum | reverse complement strand
ATCTTTTTATTTATTTTATTTTAAAAAAATATTTATAAAATTATTTTAAAAAGTAATAAAAAGTGGTTTGAAATGAAGCATATTGTGAAATTTATAACAAAGATTATGAATTTACTTTTAATTCGCTCAAAAGCATAAAAAAACAGATTTATAACCAAATTATTCTTACAAGATAGGAAAAATAGATTGGGAGCTTTGACTGTCAAAATGGGTTAATGGGTTAA
>NW_021538178.1:0-342 GCF_001605985.2 Dendrobium catenatum | reverse complement strand
TAGCACAGTAGAAGGGAGCCTAGTGCGACGTATACGGCGAGGTGGGTAAGCCCTATACACGCTCTTGAAGTGTGATGTGGATGTTACTTTAAGTATCTGTACACGCCCTTGTGACGTGGCAAGGAAAGCCACTTGTGTTCTCATACGGGTACTTTTGAAGGCCTCATACATGCTCGAGTAGCGTTGTGGGATGAAAGATATACGGCCCGGTGTCCCCCAACACCTACCATACACGCTCGAGTAGCGTGGTGGGATGACCCAGTTTTTTGTTGTTCCTCCTAAACAGGGGAGACGTTGGGATGTTGCCAAAATTTTGATGATCAAAAGCCTGAATAAAATGAT
>NW_021538177.1:0-440 GCF_001605985.2 Dendrobium catenatum | reverse complement strand
CGTCTCGGGATTCTCACTTTCTACTATTCATCCAGACAAAATCAATGGTTCATCCCAGGACAAACGTCTCTGTATTCTCACCAAGCCCTGTTCGTCTAGACGAAAAATAATGTTCGTCCCAGGACAAACGTCTCTGTCTTGAGGCTTGCTCTATTCATCCAGACGAAAAATAATGTTCGTCCCCGGATGAATGTCTCTGTCTTGAAGCTCGCTCTATTCGTCCAGACTAAACTTATTTGTCCCAGGACGAACTGAACCGACTTACATCAGTTGGTTACATCCTGAAGAATTTTGAGAACCGACTTATGTAATAACCGTTTCGTACCGGACGAACTTGGTTTGTACATGACGATTAGCGTGTACAAAAATATTTCGTACCAATATACATAAGGTTCATCTTCGACCATTTAAGTAAAATTGTCTGGGACGATCCACGATCG
>NW_021538176.1:0-2621 GCF_001605985.2 Dendrobium catenatum | reverse complement strand
ATTTATATATTTATATTTGTATAGATTTATTTATATATACATCGTAAAATGTATATTCTATAATTTTGTATGATTTTCAAGTAAAATTTATGTTCATAAGCCTGTTGTGTTTGGCTTGATAAGTTAATGAATTAAGCCTAAACGGAATTTTTTTGCTCATTTGCTTAACAAGCTGAGCAAAATAACATTTGAGCTCGCTCAAATCAAGATAGAAATGTAGGTACAATTACACCTGAAGAGGTTCAAGAACAATGAAAGAGATGAACAGAAGATATACGGAAAAGCTAAAGCTACGTATTTCATTGATAGATCCATTTGTACAGACCTTAGCCTCTATATATAGACTATGAGTAGTTTATATAACAAATGATAATAAGCCACATGGCAACTAGGTAATTATAGGTTTATCTATACTAATACACCCCTGCAAACTGATGGGTGCTTTGTAACTGTCAGTTTGTCCCGGAGCAGAGCAAATCTTAGAGTGGATAGAGATTTTGTTAGAATGTCAGCAGTTTGATCAATGGTTCTAATAGGAAGTATCCGAATGTTTTTATTGTGAATGTGGTCACGGATAAATCGCTGATCGATCTCTATATGCTTGGTTCTGGCGTGGAACACAGGGTTGTTGGCTAGAGCAATTGCTGAAGTGTTGTCACAATGTATGTCTGTAGGTTGTGTTTGTTGGATGCCGAAGTCTTGTAGAAGTCGGCGAAGCCATATAACGTCAGATGTAAGAGCTGCTAGCGCCCTGTATTCAGCTTATGTTGATGAGCGAGCTGTTGCAACTCGGGCTTCCGAGTTTATGATTTTGATGATAACAAATAATATTTATTAATCTTTTATTTCTCCTGGTATTTGCAGTGCATATTTCTTTGTATGTTAACTAATATTTCAGGTACATCATACACCGTTCTTTGAAGATTCAAGACTCAAGATTACGTAGAATTGATCGTATTAAATGAGTCTGTAATTTTCATTTATTGAGTCAAGTCTTATAATGATGTATGTTAGTTTGTTGATCATGCACACACACAGTGGGAGCAAAAAATGATTATGAATATTTTAAGTTTTCTGTTCATCGTACTGTATGAATTTATTTCGTACTGTACGATCTGGTGTAACAGAAATAAATTAAAATATTTATTTTTCCTGAAAAAATTAATTTTGAATATAACTAATCGTACTGTACGATATCCACATCGTACTATACGATATGTTTTTGCCAATTTTTACATAGAGCGATGTTGAGTAAAATACGTATCGTAGGTAACTTTGCAACAGGACTGAATGTCTCTGTATAGTCCAACCCGTACTCTTTATTGTGTCCTTGTGCTACGAGCCGGGCTTTGTATTTTGCAATGGTTCCATTAGAATGAGTTTTGATCCGATAGGTCCATTTACAACCCAATATCGAGGAGTTCGGAGGAGGAGGAACCAGACTCCAAGTGCCTTGTTCTTGCAAAGCAAGAAATTCCAGTGACATTGCCTTGCGCCATTCTTGATGTTTGATTGCTTCAGTGTAAGATGTGGGAGATGTATAGGAATCAAGCAATGTATTAGTGTGAAACAGATTCAACCGTTTAGTAGGTTTGATTGTCCCTGTTTTTGATTGTGTAATCATGTGGTGTTTGAGTGGAACGGAAGATGATTGAGTTGTGTTGACAGAGGTTGCTGGATTGGTTGTAGATGTAATGGGAGACGAGGCTAGTGTGGATGAAGGTGGTGAATTGATATGAGAGGATTCGTGTACAATTGTGTTGTTCATAGGTTGTGGTCTTGACGGGTGAACTGAGCTGGGTTGAAGTAGCAGAGAGGGTATATCAACTGCTGGATTAGAAATTGGTGGATTATGGGCCAGAAATGGAAAACTGAATTCGTCAAATGTTAAATGTCTTGATATTGATATCTTGTTAGTCGAAATGTCGAGGCACTTATATCCTTTATACTGATCGGATTGGTCGAGAAATACACAAGACTTTGATTTTGGTTGCAACTTATGCCTATTGTGGGACGGCAACAGAGGATAACAAGCACATCCGAAAGTGCGGAGGTGATTGTAGATAGGTTTATCATTGTAAAGAAGTTCAAACAGAGATGTGCTGTTAGTATTAGCGTAAGGCATACGATTAATTAAATATACCGATGTGAGAGCAGCTTCGGGCCAATGAGTAAGAGGAACAGATGCGGTGTGCATGAGTGTGCGACAGGTTTCAATGATGTGTCTGTGCTTGCGTTCTGCAACTCCGTTCTGTTCCGGAGTGTAAGGACAGGATATTTGGTGTGTAATGCCATGTTGCTTGAGATATGTGGTGAATGGTCTGTTTAAGTGCTCAGTTCCACCGTCAGTGCGAAGTACTTTGATGGATTTGGACATGAAGTTCTCGATTTGTTGTTTAAAAACTGTAAAAATCTCAAACACTTCAGATTTCATGCGCATAGGAAAAGTCCACGAAAATCTTGAAAAATCATCGACAAACAAAAGATAATACCGATACCCTTGAACAGAGTTAATGGGAGACGGACCCCATATTTCTGAATGTATAAGTTCAAGCGGTTTGCATTTTCTAGCCGAATTATATTCAAAAGGCAGCTTATGACATTTTGATTCTTTACAAGGT
>NW_021538175.1:0-309 GCF_001605985.2 Dendrobium catenatum | reverse complement strand
CGACCGTTGCGGCAGGATTCTGTCGCGTGAGGCCCGATTCGCCCTTTTTTTGGCTCTCTCATGCCCTCCCTCTCGGGGTCGGACGATCTCCCTATCTCACACCCGTCGCCCTCCCCCTCTCCTTTCGGTCTCTCCCGATGATAACCAGAGAAGTCCGAACTCTTCTCTCCATCCCCCTCTTTCTCACTCTCGTTCGGAAGAAGCCAGACAGAAATCCTGATCTCCCCTCTCTAGCTCCCGTCTAACCTCCAGGATCGAGCTCCCGTCACCGACGCTCGAGCCCGACGCCGAATCCCTCTCGGTCTCCTT
>NW_021538174.1:0-344 GCF_001605985.2 Dendrobium catenatum | reverse complement strand
AGAATGTAAAACATGCTAATAGCAACTCTCTTAACAATATACATTCATTAGTCTAAAATACTTTATTTTTATAAATATCAACTTCTATTATAAGTTTTTCTTTCACTGGTAAAAACTCAAAAAATATTTTTTTTATCTTTAGTAGGTTAAGTTGTGCATTTGAAGTAGCAGTAGTAGTTAAGTTATAATTAAGTAGAATATTTACTCATTGGTTTGACACACTACTTGATCACTTTATTACTTGATTCAGCGTGTATATTTGCATATTTTAGTGAGCTTATATTAATTTTATATCAAAGAAAACCTTAAACTTGAGAATTCATATACTAGCTCATACTTTTAGC
>NW_021538173.1:0-902 GCF_001605985.2 Dendrobium catenatum | reverse complement strand
GAGCTGGGAGCAGAGAAACACCAGCCCCAAAGACCACCAAAAGCATAAAATAAGCCAAAAACCATCAACCCATAGGGATATAAGGTAAACTTGTTTTGTCCAAATTAACCAAACCTCTCAACAAAGTATGGAAACTCGTGGCATCAAACTCCTGATGAGAACTATCAAGATGACAATCAAATTTGGCCAAAAACTCAGCACAAGAGTTGCCCTCCCGGTAAATATGAGAAATATAATAATTAAGGGTAGAGAGGGAATGCTTGATTCTTCTAATAATGTATACATTTTGATGATTACCAGGCACCCCATTTTGAAGGATTTGATTAAAAATATAGTATCCACCTCAATCGACACATTCATAATCCCCATTGTATGGAAAATATCAAGACCATGGGATAAACCTAATAGCTCAGTGGCAACGACCTTACAAGGATTTAATGAACCAACATAAGTAGCTATAACACCACTAAACTGATGACGAATAATGCCACCCACACCAGCAAAGGAGGACCCAATAGACCCATCAGAATAAGTTTAACATAAGGAGTGGAGGGTTTGATCGACCTCATAATCCTCTTAGTTTTATCTAACATTCCACCCTTAAAGGAAATGCCCAACTGTAAAGCCATCTGTAAGTAATTTTTAAATTTTCTAACCTTAATAAGCTTAATTGAATAAAATTGCAAAATCTTATTTTTAACATCGGTAATTATTTGATTAGCATCTATCTTAATCTCATTATGTTTGGAGTAATTTCTAGCCTTCCAATGATACCACATAATAATGATCAGCATTAAATTGTAGATATAGCCTTTAGAATCTATTAACCAACACTTTAAAATAAACAAGATATCACTATTATAATAAAGAATATCTTTGTTGGCCAACTCAAAAAAAATAGT
>NW_021538172.1:0-223 GCF_001605985.2 Dendrobium catenatum | reverse complement strand
TTCAAGTTTGTTTAGTTTTTGTTGGGCTTGAGCTCACCTCTAAAAAAAACTATAGGCTCAAGCTCAGCTCAATTGTTCAATTGTTGAGCTCGATCTCTTAGGTTTAAATAAATCTTTCAAAATTTTATGTAATTTTTATTTCTAATATAGAATTAATTTACAATATTAAATATATTATATAGTGCTAATTTTAATTAATTTTTAAATATATATTTTCAGTTAT
>NW_021538171.1:0-200 GCF_001605985.2 Dendrobium catenatum | reverse complement strand
CTTCAACCATGCAAGTTGTTTTGAAAATATTTCTCCTTAGCCACCTATCCCCGTTGTCAATTTTAGTTGTTAAAACCTGACGTATTACCAAAAGCTCTTCACCTTTATCTCCCTCAACATCCACTTTCTCTATATCAATGTTATTTTCAGTTTCAGATTCATTTTCTTCTTCTTCATCTACCTCTTCATCGTTTTCAATG
>NW_021538170.1:0-314 GCF_001605985.2 Dendrobium catenatum | reverse complement strand
GAATAACCTGGAGAAGGGAGCTAGGAGCAACAACTCAGGAGGCTCTTACAAGACTACGACCACTCTTTTAGCACAAAAGGGGCCTGCATCAGTCAACAATAATGAGATCACCAGGGAGAAGCCAATAGGAGGAGGGAGTGGGGATAACTTCAAGAAGCTCACTGAGACAGAATTATATGAGAAGAGGGCAAAAGGACTTTGTTTCAGATGTGACGAGAGGTATACGCTGGGGCACAGATGTAAGGACCGAACTCTTCAAGTTCTTACTGTTTGTGATGAAGGAATGAAGGGTGTCGTCTTTCCACCTTGCGGAC
>NW_021538169.1:0-281 GCF_001605985.2 Dendrobium catenatum | reverse complement strand
TGAAATTCAAATTCGGATTTTCTCTTGGTCTTCCCTAGCTCACGGCCCAACTCTTCTTCCCTTTTCTTCCTCCCGCCCATCCTCAATGTTGAATGGCGGATCTGGAGCTCGAGTGGGGACTAGTATTCAACGCCGACGGGACCATTAATATCCTCCGATCTCCGTGCTTTGACGTAGGATTTGAAGACGACGCGACAGTTGAAGAATACTTGGAGCGAGTCGTCCCGATTCTTGTGAGCATCACCGACCGACAGTTTCAAGATTACATTTGGACAATCATT
>NW_021538168.1:0-1043 GCF_001605985.2 Dendrobium catenatum | reverse complement strand
TGGCTGTTTAGTATTGAGCAATCATAATCATTATTTAATAATGCCCAAAAAATCCTTATGTTTATCTTGTTTTTTGATGTATTCATTGTTCAATTGATGTAAGTTTCTGGTTCAGTGGTGGAGATAATTAAAGGATGAGCCATTGGAAACAGTTGATCTTCAAATGATTCTAAATGTATTCATGGACATGATCTTGTGCTTTTTGATGCTTTGAAGTGGTGCATTTTGGCATTGTGTCGACTGCTGTTAAGGGTGATTTATGAAACTGGACCGTTAATCTGATATCATTGGGTAAAAGCATCCTGCTAACAAGAGCTTAATTAAGGATTGATAAAATACAAGTTTTGTGGTATTCATTTTGGGGCAATAATGGTTGCAGAGATATGGGCATCATCTACTCATCTCTGAGATTTATACTTTTTGCCTTCCTATTGAACTGAGCTTTGCCGTTGCCATGAAATTGGTCAGTTGTTAGAATTTTCAACTTTGGGTTGCAGCTATTTTTAATCCCGGGAACAATTAATAATTTTAATTTTCATTTAACATATTTAATTTACTTGTCCTTGTTCTATTTGCATCGAACATGCCTTGCTTGAAATAATTGAGTGTTCTGTTGCCTTGCTACTGTGCAATTTCATATTCCAAAGTTGCTAAGGAATAAACCTTTGAAGTTTAAGATCTGTCTTCAACTTAAAGCAATGTTTTATATTTTGAATTTTGAGGATCCCTTTTCTTATACCTTTTTAATCAACATTTTAGAATGGGAAGGACCTATGTAGTGTTATTGCAAATATGTCCAGACTGTTTTACCTGACTCTTATTCATGCTCTTATGGTTTTCTAGAACGCTTTTGCTTACCTTCCATATGCAATATTGTTCCTTCTAGTTTACAACTGTAATAAAGCACTGAATTACCCATTATAAACACATTTTTATGTTCTTTTTCATTGAAACTTTGCGGTGATGTCTCCCCTTTCTATCTTGTAAAATTTTTAGCACCATCATTTTGAGTTCGCAAGTAACCCTAAGGTAATACTTGAGTT
>NW_021538167.1:0-398 GCF_001605985.2 Dendrobium catenatum | reverse complement strand
GTTGTAGGGAGGATTTTAGAAGCAAATATATGAGTTTCACATGAAAACCCATATTTTCTAATTTTTGATTTATTTAATTCCGAAATTTTGATTTATTTTAAGGATGCTTTGAAGGTAATGAAGGATTTTATATGTTTAGAATCTAAAGTGTTGGCCTAAATTTTAATAAGAAGAAAGGGGTTGAGAGATTTCATGGAAAGTGGGAAGGGTTTGTTTTGGAACTTAAACAAAACATAGAATTGTCATATTTATTACTTTAGAGTTAAGGTTTAGTTTATTGTGTAGGAATTTAGTCACTAATGTTTTCTTTGATTATTTCTTTTAGATATAAACTGAGTGAAAGAAAAGGATTGATTGGTCAAAGGAAAGGATTACAAGGATTGAGGTAGGTGGAATGG
>NW_021538166.1:0-309 GCF_001605985.2 Dendrobium catenatum | reverse complement strand
AAATTTTGGACCATAATATATGTCATCCACCATTCTATCATAGTTGTACATTAATCACTTCTAATGATGCAGAGTGATCAAAGGTCTAGGGTTTCATAATGCAACTAGAATGATATGATGCATCTAAATCATGCAAAGAACTTAGAAATCTCATATTATAAACCACTAAATAAGCGAACAACATGATTTCTTTAAATTCAAACAAGAATACAAGAATTAAAATCCAACAAAAATAAAATTATCAAACAAATCCAAAGAATTGAGCTAGAAAATTAAACACAAAATCAACAAAAAATTATAATTTTAGAT
>NW_021538165.1:0-271 GCF_001605985.2 Dendrobium catenatum | reverse complement strand
TGAGGAAAAATTAGAAGAGATAAGACTTGGAGGAGAGTTTTATTTTGTCAGGTTTCGGAAGAAAGTCGTCATTGAACGGAAGGTTTTGTCGGTCTATAGTGATTGCAAGGTAGAAGTGATTTTTCCATAGTCTTCAACGGAGTGGTTCTCTAGATCAATGTCGAAGAACAAAGATCGATGAATGTTAACGAACTCTCGTTTGTTGAATACCAAATCCTGATCATGTTCAGGATTAGCCATCCATGAATAAATGGTAAATTATAAGGTGCTG
>NW_021538164.1:0-318 GCF_001605985.2 Dendrobium catenatum | reverse complement strand
ATGAGTTAGAAAAACTCTGTAGAGATTTTATATGGAGTAAAATGGATAACAGCCATGGGTTACATTATGTAGCATGGGAGCTATTATGTACACCAAAGAATTGTGGAGGTTGGGGTCATCAATCTCGTATTTCCAGAATTGGATCCCTTAGAGCAAAGTTTGCTTGGAACCTCATTGAGAAACCAAACACTATGTTAAATAGAAACTTGTTTGCCAAATATGGTGATTTATGGTGGAGTAAAGAAGATTTTGAAGGTGGATCAAATTCTTGGAAAATCATTATAAGTGGATGGAAAGCTCTTAATAAATTTGTTAGAT
>NW_021538163.1:0-294 GCF_001605985.2 Dendrobium catenatum | reverse complement strand
TTTAATTAAAAAATCTATGTATTATATGATAACTGTAATTAATTAGTTTCAATAATATTTATTAATGATAATTAATGTTTAATAAAAATTATGATATTATTTATCTTAAGTAAATGGCATTAAGTCAAAAAATAATTAAGTAGTTTTTCAGTTATCTTTTTGTCAATCAAACAACTTAATCTTGCTTAATGTTTAAACAACTTAGCTGTCAACATTTCACCAAATATTGCTAAGCATAAAATTTTCTAGGCCAGTCACATCTTTTCAGCATTAAAATTGCTCGTTAAATATTAG
>NW_021538162.1:0-429 GCF_001605985.2 Dendrobium catenatum | reverse complement strand
GAAAACACATGGGGAGGGCTGTCTGTGCTATATCTCTATCTAAGAAGGTTTTTAGAGTGGTGTATCTTAAGCTTGAAACGTGGAAATGGGGGAAGTTGATAAAAGAAAAGCTTATGTTATCCTACTTCTAGCTAGTGAGTTGGTTTGGATTTATTCTGGAATGGTTTATTTGTGCATCGTTTTGTTTGCTAGTATCAATTGGGCAGGCCATTATTCTGTGAACTTCAACTCGTTCCTTGGCTTGCTGGTGAGTTCTGTAATTTGCTGGTATCTGTTTTGGAGGGCTGCTTGTGATTGCTGGTGGTTTTTCGGCTTTAAGAGGTTGTCTTTCTGTGTTTCCGCCAATTTATTATATGGGCCTACTGTTTTGCTGGAGGAAACTGGTGTTATTCGGCAGGCAATCAATTCCTATTTTGGATGTGCTGGTAG
>NW_021538161.1:0-8287 GCF_001605985.2 Dendrobium catenatum | reverse complement strand
ATTCAAAGATAAATCAAAGATCAACAACACAAAATTCTTCAATATTAGATTAATCAAAGATCGACACTAAGAATTTCATCAAAATTTTAGTCATATCAATCAAAGAGTAATGGCGCATTTTTTAAACTAATTGGATTGAATATCGGCTAATCTTCAAAACTATTGGATCAAAGCTCAATTGTTCTTCAAATTAACCAGATCAAATGTCAACAGTTCTTCACATTTTTTATCCATGTATTCGCATGTGAGGAGATTGCCTAGTGTGAAACAATATGAAAAGGTTGAACAACAAGTGTTGCTAGACAAAGGGAAGTCAATCAGCAAGATCAAGGAGCTTGTGATATGAGTGAAGTCAACTGTGGGCGAGACTAAAAGAATGCGAGCTGAGTAAGTTAAATTGGGAGAAAGGGAGGTTCTATCGATGTGAGAAAGATATACAGAAGAAGAGGATGAGAGTCATGAGAGGTGATAGATGAGAGAGAGGAAAATGATAAAGCGGGAGCACGGGATCAAGCGTCATAGAAGCTTGGTTGTGAAAATGAGAAAAAAGGCATAGAAAGCATTAACACGAGAGAAAGGAAAGTATTGCAAGCAGGAGGTCCAGCAAATTGCTGGAAAAAGAAGCGAGAGAGGGAGAACATAAGCAAAAGTTGTGGCATTGGAGGGTTGTTGTGGGTTAGAGAGCAAAGAAAGGCATCAAGAGACATAAGAAGAAGGCAGGTGTCATTTTTTGCATGCGCATGTGATTTTGTTGAAGTTTGACGCTACGTCAAGGGAGACATGACCGCAATCATTCAAGTTGAAGGTTACGCAAGAAATATGTGAGGATTTTTGGGTAGAGTGAATTGCATGCGATCATAGGTAAAAGAGGCGATGGAAGTGCATTGTAGATCTGTTATATTGTTGAGGCAAAGGATTTATACTTATTAAAAAGAATTTATTGATAATATATCAGATAAGTTTGAACCAGACCCATTAAATCTATTTCATTTTTGCTTTTTGATTGATTTAAATAACCACTAGAATATTAAACTGAGGTAGCTAATTGGTCGTATTAATTTGTCTTTAAGCTTAATTAGGAGATTTAATTCAACTTTAATTTAGAGAATTGGACCCTAATTAGTTTAACTAAATTTAGTCTAACTAAGCTTTAGCTAAGTTAATTTAAGCTTGGTTTTATAATTAGGTCTCTTAAACAATTCAATTAAACTCTAGCCAATTAAGAAAATTGCAGCTAATCTAATTTTCATAGAATTAGGATTTTAATCATCTGAATTAACCTCATAGACAATCAATCTAATATGCTTGACTCACTTATGGGGTAAACAACTATGATTATTGATTCTCATGGTCTAATTATTCCTAACAATCCTAGTATCGATATCAACAATATTCCACGTTTTTTTATGTTTCCCCATATTGAATATTAGCCACAAGAATACATGCATGGCAATGCTTAAAATGAACAAGCAAGCCTAATGGTTCTTCAATAGCCACAAGTCAAACAAGAAATAATACATCTACTAGATTATTTATGAAATAGCATGGGGCTATTAAAGATGTTTACGAGAGTGGTCCAAGATCTACAAATGAGTATCACGAGTTATCAGATGATAAAGAAATTGAGCTTAAGCCTTCAACCCCGAAGTTTATGCCCTTAAGCCAATGTCTGCTACAATGTTACTATTTATTAATGTCAATGCAACTCCTGCAATGAAGACCCATGATGTCTAAAAAGTGCATTGGTGTTGCCTTCTTCATTGATAGTTCTTGTGATTTTGTGCTTTCCACTTTCATCAAAAACATGCAACAAGGAGATCCTTCCACACATTCACAAAAGGACAGTACTTCGATCCATGGAGATGCTCAACAGCCTACATCTCCTCTTGTATTTGTGGCCATTTATGTCTTGGTTGCTTTAAAGGATTACATCAAATATGTACAGGAGTCAATTCCACTCTACCATCTTGGCTAATTTCATAAACTATCTGGAGGCTAATTTCTACAAGTCTTCAAAGTTGATGCAATACAAGTCTCCAAACTAAGCCCATAAAATAAACCAAACTTTAGACTTGATTGCATTCATAATTAAAAGCAAATTATAAATTCTTCGCAATTTATTTGCCATTTTCCTTCTTGTTTTTTTTATTTTGATATTTATACTTTTAGTTATGTATTTATGTAATACAATTTTATTTAGACTTATTCATAAGAATCAAGACAATTTATTTCTATAAAATGAGGTCATGGGCTTTGCATGAGACTTAGAATTGACTGAATGGTAAATGCAAATTAGAATTTATTTAATATTTATTTACCATTTTGATTTATTTGGCATTTTCCTTCATTCCTTTCTGTTTATCCTTTTAGCTATGTATTTATGTAATTTCATCATTGATGCAAGCAAAAATTTATAAAAAACTCTCATTTTAGCAAGCAAAAAGAAACCCTTCCTAGAATATAGAAAATACACGAAAACAACTTTATAATATAAAAAATACACTTACAAACGACACATACAAACTTTTAAATAAAAGCTCCTAAAGTTGCATTCCTTAATCGAGAAGAAAGGTACATATGGTGTCGAACTTGCGGAGAGAAGAAAGAGGTAAGAAGCCGAGACGAAGAGAGGACAAGCTTGCAAGCCTTCTCAATAAGAAGAGAAAAGAAGTGGAACAAGCTCTCAAGCTTTTCCAAGAAAAACCCTTAGGTTTTCATCTCCAAAAAATTAGCACATAACATCCTTTTTTCTATTACAAAACACTTCATATTTATAGGAGAAAAACGGGCAACCAAACAGCCACCATAACCTCTAAACCCATTAAATTATGGGAAATGGAAGGCCAAAAGTCGGTCCAAAATAGCACCCAAACAGCCACATAAAAACACCAAAAAGGCAGCCAAGGGGGAACCGAAATAGCAGCCAAAGGGAGCCAGAACAACACCCAAAAGGCCACACAAAAAACAGGGAAAAGCAGTCAGAGGGGAAATCGAAGGGGCAGCATAGGAAATGGAACCAGCAACCGGGAAGAAATCGAGGGGACACAGAGAAGGGGAAAAGGAACAGGCGGCCATGGAAAAAAGAACCTAAGGGGGGAAACCAAAGATCCAATATAGTAGGAGAATGAACCTCAATTAATTTCAGATTTATGAGCTGAAAAGGCTCTCTACTAGACATTAATGAGTTGATTATATTAGAGGACCAAGAGCACTGCAAAATTATAATTCAAAAGTATAGAAAATACACGAAAACAACTTGATATAAAACGTATATGCGAAGATGAATTACTTAATGAATTTGCACACTTAATTTTTAGAACACAATAATTATATCTTTGTATTGATTTTGAACGACAAAAGAAAACGCAATGAGTGGTAAGACAAGTTTAGGCTAAATTACATGCATATGAGTTAAGATCGTAAAATAGCCAATTTAATCTAACATTGCATACATAAATGATTTTCAACAATAAATTCCAATGCTAACAAAAGATTAGCCTCTACAAGAAGTCAAGAAGATCCCTCATTCAACTCTTCTAATTTCTAGGTGTTAGCAGAGGACTAACACGATCTCGGTGAATCAATTAATTCCACAATCGAAAGTAATAACTAGGAAAATAAAATAGGGAAAGAGTTCACCGAATCCTGGTTTGGGGCTTTGTGGGGGGAGGGGGGAGCAACTAGAAGGTCTTTCCGGTTATGACAGTCGCCTCCTTTGGCTGAATTTCATCAGGACAGCGACCCGGATCCTGTTCGGTGACTTGGGACATCAGCTGGAGGACTTGGGAACAGCAGAACTGCTGTTTCTATTGTTGTAGTTCTTCTGGACAGCAGCTTCCTATGTTCTGAGTCTCATGGCAGCACTTAGAACTTGTCTAGAATTCTGAACAGCACGTTGGAGAGGAGAAATTTAGGATTTGCCACCTTCTGGATGCACAAAAGATTTGAATTCAAATCCAACTAAGGCTTAGGTTTAATTGGCATTTAATGGGTAAAACCCATTAATGGGGTCGGCGGCTTTATGAGGGGAGATAGAGGGATTAGGGAGAGATTTTGGGAGTTTCTAAACAAAGTTTGTGAAAAGGAAAGATAGTAATAAATCCAATTTATTTGAATTTAAATTAAATTCATGACTAAATACTTTCCTAATTAAGATTGACAGGAAAGTATTTGAAATTTGAATTTCAAATTTCAAACAAGGGTAATTACTTTCATTTTCCCATGGAGCTAATTTAGGAGGGGAATTATGACGATTGAAAACGTCATAATTGAGGTGGATCCAATGGGGAGGCCGGCGGCAATGGGGGGTTGGGTGATGACGTTGGGTGTGAGGAGGGGAGGTTTGAGCCGCCTGTTGGAGAGAGGAATTTGATGCTTCTAGAAGGTCGGATTTGAATCGAGGTGGGTGCAATGGTGGAGCTTGGTAGGAAGGTGGTTGTTGGCTGGCGAGTATGGAGAGGAAGGTGGGGTGATTTTGGTGGGGAGATGGCCGGCGGTGGGAACTAGGGGAGTTGGCGGGTGGGAGTGGAAAAAAAAAAGGAGAAGAAGAAGATAAAATAAAAAGCCACGAGTTGCGGACTCTTCCAATGACTGGTGGGTATTGCACTCGCTCACCTTGAGCTCACTGTCCCTTCTCTCTAGCTCTCACGCGAGAAGAAGAAGAAGAAGCAAAGAAAATTTTTTTAATCATTCATCATCCCATATTACAAGTGAGCTAGCCTATAAATAGGCTTCATGAAAAGAAAAGAAATAAAGACTAAAATGCCCTTCGGACTACAACACCACTTGACCACCCCTAAGGGTAAAATGGAAAAATAGAAAAAAAATAAAAATAAACTAATACATAAGACACATCAAAATAAAATAAACTCCAGATCGTAGCCGTTAATCTTCCGATGTCCTCATCACAACATTATAATATAAGAATAACACTTACAAATGACGCTTACAAACTTTTAAATAAAAGCTCCTAAAATTGGATTCCTTAATTGAGAAGAAAGGTAGAGATGGCGTCGAACTTGCGGAGAGAAGAAAGAGGTAAGAAGCCGAGACAAAGAGAGGACAAGCTCGCAAGCCTTCCCAAGAAGAAGAGAAAAGAAGTGGAACAAGCTCTCAAGCTTTTCCAAGAAAAACTCTTAGGTCTCATCTCCAAAAAATTAGCACATAACATCTTTTTTTCTATTACAAAACACTTCATATTTATAGGAGAAAAAATGGTAGCCAAATAGCCACCATAACCTCTAATTAAACCCATTAAATTATGGGAAATGGAAGGCCAAAAGTCAGTCCAAAATAGCACCCAAACAACCACATAAAAAACCCAAAAAGGTAGCCAAGGGGGAACCGAAATAGCAGCCAAAGGGAGCCAGAACAGCACCCGAAAAGGCCACACATAAAACAGGGAAAAGCAAGCACAGGACAAGCAGCCAGTGGGGAAACCGAAAGGGCAGCACAGGAAACGGAACCAACAACCAGGAAGAAACCGAGGGGACACAGAGAAGGGGAAAAGGAACAGGCAACCAAAGGGGGAAGAACCGGCCATGGGAAAAAGAACTTAGGGGGGGGAAACCAAAGAGCCAATAGAGAGGGGGAATAAACCTCAATTAATTTCAAATTTATGAGCTGAAAAGGCTCTCCACTAGACATTAATGAGCTGATTCTAGTAGAGGATCAAGAGCTCTCCAAAATTATAATTCAAAATGTTTTAACCCCTTCCTGCCTACATCAATCATAGTTGGACTAATTTATGATAATCATGAACACTTTATTTAAGAGTTGATTTTACATTAGAGTTTATTTAGCTTTGATGTTAAGGTTTTAAGACTCATGATCTGGATCCTAGAATTCAAGAAACTTGTTTATGTTGTGGAAGATGAGGAGTAAACACCACAATAACTAAACAAGCAAGAAAATAAAAGCAGCAAAGAAGTAAAGGACACCATGATTAACATGGAAAAATCCAAAATTGGGAAAAAAAATCATGGAGTCACACCGCACCAAGAAATCTACTATGAAAATTGTGAGAAATAAGTACAGATGATGCGGACATCGGTATGAAGATTTGGCACATCTATCATAGGAGGAGTCGCAAATCGACGGCTATGATTTAAACCTTCAATTATGATTTATTTTTCTGCATTTTATTTCTTAATTAATGTATTTTCCTGTTTTACCCCTAGAATAGTTTATGTGAGTGTTATGGCCCAAGGGGCAATTTTGTAATGTTTAATTTTCTCATGTTGTGGTCTATATATAGGGCCTCAAGCTATTGTAATAGGATGGTTGATTGATATGAAAAATTTTGTGGTCCACACTTTGTTCTTGGGAGAGAATGAGAGTGAGATTCCTATGAGAGGAATCGAAGTTTTCACCAGCCGCAGGATGGGTCCGGGCTCGTGAATTAAAGTCCCTTGGGGAAAGGCAACGGATTACCCGTCAGCCTTTGAAAGATTCTGAGGCTCGCGGTTTTCATTTTTATTTTCTATCGTTTGTTTCGATCTTTCGTTCTATTCTTCTTTTTGGTTTTATCTCTTCTTTAAGTGTTTTTCCATCGTCTTTCTCCTCCCCAATCTTCGTTTGGCCACCGGATTCATCTCCACCTGAAATCCCCCCATGCCCGAACCCATGCCACCGGCTCCATCTCATTAGCCGCCGGCCGAACTTTCCTCTCCACCCCCTTTTGGATTTCCTATTTGGTTAGATTAATTTGAGGATTAATTTGAATTTGAAATTATTCAAATTCAAATTTCAAATTCTTTCCTAATTTGGTTCCTCTATTTTAGGAAAGTTCTTAATTTACATCCTTTTAATTTGAAATTTAAATTCGAGTGAATTATTCTCTTTCTTAATCTTTTAAACCAAATTAAGAAGTCTTAATTATTCCCTATCCTCCACCTTTGAAACCCCAAAACAATAGCAGCTGAAATTTTCAACGGGCCAAACGCTAATTCTTTCCTAAAACCTGCCATGGGAATTAAGAAAGAATTTCCACCTTCAACTCCAGATACAGCCGGCCTCCTCTCCTTTATTAAATTGATTTTGAAATCCATTTCCAACGCCTAAACCATTCATAACCTTTCAAACTGAGAGTGAATTTAGGGAGTTAATTCTCTAATTCAATCGTCAATCCCGTAAACTCCCATCATGGCTGAATTTCCCATTGGGACAAGGCTCATACTCAATATAACGGAAGAATTCTCCTCTTCTTTCCTAAATCCCTATTAATTGAAGATCTGCCAATTTAATTTCGATTCAAACCCCCACCTGCTTGTTTTTTGGGAATTCTTCTAAACCTGGGAGCTTTGGAATTAATTTCTTTTCTCAACATTCCCTAGCAAAATTCACCGTCACCTCCTCTCGGCGCTGTGTTTGAGATTGCCGTCCAAATTAAGGAATTAAGAATTTAATTCATTTCCACCTTGGCATTCACTCAGCTTGTGATTCCCGTTTGCCCCGTGTTTTTTGCTCCAGCCAAAAGGTTTCAGAAGGTGGCGGTTCACGGAGAAGGCAGATGGGGAAAAAAATAAGGGTTAATGTGTTGCGTTGTTATTACTCACTTATTTCCTAGGTTTTATTGCCCAAAAGGTCGGTTCACTGAGTGTGTGGGATTTGAAATGTCCGATTGCAAATCCTGTCATCCTGCCATTCCTTCCTCTCAAATTGCTCCAGGTTTTGAACAAAAACTGAAGAAAATTTTCAGATTTTTGTGAGCTGATAAATCCAAATTTTATTGTCAAGGTTTTGTTGCAAGGATATCAATTCAGAAGGTGTTGGGAGTAGGAAGCCTCCCTGATTCGTCAAAGCTAGCAAGTTTGGGCTTGTATCTTAAGTCTTCTATGGACCGTCGTGAGATATGCTTATTAGATTCAGCCTGCCGGCACCTTCATATGGGCTGAGATTCTGTGAAGCAGCCACCAATACTTTGTTAAAATAGCTCTAGATTGCATGTGCCAAAATCTGCTTGGACAGCGACCTACGGGAAGTCTGGACAGCAGGTTTGGTCTTGAAGTTTTGGACTAGCCTTAGCATGACTTTGTAGAGCTTTGGACTAGTTTAAGATACAGCAGCTTTCAAGGCTTTCATATACCAGTCGCGAATAACACCGTTGGTATGCATGGTGCGCTAACGATCTGGACAGTCGAACTGGCCCTATGATTCTAATGGGAGCTGCAAGCAGAGATCTTTGATAGTACAGCTGGACAGACCAGCTCAGGCTCGGAAAATTCTGCTGACAGTCAGTATTTGGGGGACATTAGAAGGAGAGCAACCCACCATAGTTTCGGAAGTC
>NW_021538160.1:0-209 GCF_001605985.2 Dendrobium catenatum | reverse complement strand
AAGGTTCAATTAAAATTAAGACAAAAATATTATAGATCATACAAATATTCTTAACCCTAATCCTAGTAGAGGGGCCAACAATAGCCCTAATATTCCAAATAACATATTTAAACATTAGTGGAAAAACACAAAGGGCCAAAAATGGCTTAAGAAATAAGGAGGACTCTATGAAAGAATTCAACATAGTTTTTTTTTTTTTTTTTTTTTTT
>NW_021538159.1:0-286 GCF_001605985.2 Dendrobium catenatum | reverse complement strand
GAATGATATAAATATAAAATTTTTAGATCTTTGTGTAGCTAGATTGAGTTTTATAGTGTTAAGAGTTATAAAAGATATATATATATATATAGCAGACCTTAGATTATGCTTTAAAATAATAAATGAATAATTGTTCTTTTATTTACATTATTATATAGCAAACCTTTGAAATCTATACATGAAGAATGTTTTATAATTGTATACAACAACATCAAGCCTTTATCCCACTACGTAGGGTGAATGTTTTACAATTGTATAATAACATATAATGTATGAAAATGTATTA
>NW_021538158.1:0-209 GCF_001605985.2 Dendrobium catenatum | reverse complement strand
ACTGTCTTCTTGCTGGGAGTTTGAAAAACCTTTTTTGGCTGGTTTTGAAAAAATTTCCTTCCTCGGTTTACAATCATCCACGGTCCATAGGTGCTTGATCTGATATGTTCTTCTCCATCTAAATTTGACTTTTCTTTTCTTGCTGAATCTCAAACAGATTTCTGCTGCTCTCTGTTGAAATTTCCAATAGCATCAAAGTCTTCTTTACA
>NW_021538157.1:0-210 GCF_001605985.2 Dendrobium catenatum | reverse complement strand
ACAAAGTGTAAGTGTCACGTTGTTGAATTGTTTGTGCTATGTTCCAGCTCAAAATGAAAACTTGGTTTAGTTCTCATGGTTCAAATCAACTTTACCCAAATAACTAAGTGTATATGTTCACTTATACTCATTGTTTCTCATAGCCATTAAGTCATTGCTCATTGACTATACAATTTCTTCCATTGGAGCTAATCATTCCTTGCTGATTCA
>NW_021538156.1:0-289 GCF_001605985.2 Dendrobium catenatum | reverse complement strand
AGTATTAATTAAAATATTATTTAAAATATATTTAAAAAATTATTATTTTTATTTGATTTAAAATAAAATAAATGCAATGTGATATATAACAAGATTAGTGGTAGCTAGTGATAGTTGCGACTTGTATTGGTCGCGACTGGTATAGGTGGCTAAGGGAAGCAACATGCAACGGTAGCGGTCGACAGCACTAGATGACCAGGGTGGCAACGACCAGCAATAGTGTTGGACGACAATAAATAATGAAGTTCCAATGTATTTAAAAATCGCTCAAATATGAATAATTTCAAAT
>NW_021538155.1:0-262 GCF_001605985.2 Dendrobium catenatum | reverse complement strand
CTTGCATTAATGAGCTCATTTTGAGAGGTTCTATTTAAGCTATTACATGACACTTTTGTAAGTGTCTTTGGCAACCATTGGAGCTTTGTTCTTTTGGGGGAAACTTAAAGAGAGAGCTTGAAAGGGTGTGAGGAACAGGTGGAGTCTGAGAGAGGGAGAAGATCCTGTGAGGGGGGACTCAAGAGAGTGTGGAGGGAGTTCCGCACGGATGCTCCGGCAGGCTCGCACCTTAATACCGTCGGATTCAAGGCTTGACTCGAGG
>NW_021538154.1:0-304 GCF_001605985.2 Dendrobium catenatum | reverse complement strand
CTACAAAAAGAGCATGAAGTGTTTCTCAAAGATCATGCAACGATTGATTCAAATCACATGGCTCTCCTTGATGAATTTGATGAGTTGAACAAAAAGCATTTGGAATTGGTTGATAAACATAATGCATTAAAAGTTTCACACACCTCACTGAATGGACTTTCGATGAATGTGATTTGGCTCAGTTAAATGCAAAATGTTTAAACTATTTTTTCTGTGCTTTGAAATCTGAAGATTACATGCGTGTTTCAACTTGCAAAACTGGTAAAAAGATTTGGGATAAATTATGCATCACCTATGAAGGTAC
>NW_021538153.1:0-238 GCF_001605985.2 Dendrobium catenatum | reverse complement strand
ACTTAGGCTTAACAACCTAATTACTAGACTCAACACAGATATCAAATCTCGAATCAGAACAGAATCAAAAATTAGAACTTATACGGACAGATATCAAATCAGAATCAGAGTCGTACAGATCAGATCAAATCGGAACAGATTTAATTCAACAGAGTCAGAATCATACCGAAATCAGAATTTCAGATCATATCAGAACAGAATTGTACGGAAACAGAAGTCGTAATACAGAACAGAATCA
>NW_021538152.1:0-234 GCF_001605985.2 Dendrobium catenatum | reverse complement strand
GTTAGGAAACTCCAACTAACCAATCAGACATTGATAGCGCTGATAGGTCTCAACCTGGAAACATCCCTCCTCCATAAGGCCATAAAGCCTCCAGCTTTCCCCATAACTAGCTGATTATGATAGTCTAAATTTTCTCTAATCAGTTTTTCTATATCCCACCTCCTCATCTATTATATTTTGGTTTTCAAAATTCAAGCAAATAAATGTCAAAGTCACCAATAAGGTGATGTAAGT
>NW_021538151.1:0-279 GCF_001605985.2 Dendrobium catenatum | reverse complement strand
CTTGAACTGGCTTCGTCTGTTCGTCCGATCTTTGATTTCTGAAAAGTTAGAAGCAACATGCAGTCCAAGAGAATCAATAGTGTTTATCAATCATCAAAACATAAGTCATGAAAATAGATTTGCAACAGGTAGAGGCATTCAATAAGACTCTTGTGCAACGGATAAGGAAAATCTATATTGCAAATAAAAGAGAATGGCATGATAAGTTACCTGAAGCATTATGGGCCTATAGGACTACCTATCGTACTCCTACTCAATCCACCCCATATGCTTTAGCCT
>NW_021538150.1:0-221 GCF_001605985.2 Dendrobium catenatum | reverse complement strand
TTTCATAGTCAGCAACTACTTAATATCAGTCAAAGGCATTAATTCCTTACAACTTAATGATCTGCAATACATACACTCTCTCTATGAATACAAATGTATGTATAACATGACATCAATGGGTAGACGCAGAAAGAATTCAGTAAATGCAGTATCCTGAAGTCAATTTCAGTCTGTGAAGGAAGAAATCTACCTACCTACATGCAGCAGTGGCGGACGCACTA
>NW_021538149.1:0-263 GCF_001605985.2 Dendrobium catenatum | reverse complement strand
TACGCGTTAATATAAAAAATGATTATAAGATCTTTAAAAGTAACATCCAGCTCACTAATGCTCACAGGAGCTACAAAATAAAATAAAAGAAAATCTAAGAACTGATGATTCCTTATACTAAGAGTTACAAAAATCCCTAAGAACATTCTAGGGGTGCAAGTAAACAACACCAAAAAAAGGAAGAACAAAAGTAAATCAATCAACACGAACTTTCGGCAAAAAAGTAGGCAATCCCACACCTACCAAAAAAAATAACCTTGAAC
>NW_021538148.1:0-935 GCF_001605985.2 Dendrobium catenatum | reverse complement strand
CTTATAACTTGCTTGAGATTTTGTGTTTTTGTGCTAGTTTTTGTGCTTGCTTTGTGTTGTTCTAGTTTGCTTTGTTTTCATTTTTTTATTTTTGTTTTTGTTATTTTTATTTTTGTTTGTTTGGTGTCACATATGTTGAATCTTTTCAAGCTTTTAGATTTTAGAGTTTTGGAGATAGTGTTTAACTTTTCTAAATTGGTTGAAGGGAGAAATACTGTTGATGTTTTCCCCCCTTCTAACCTTCTTTAATGGTATGATTTTCTTCTCTAAACAAAAGTCTAAACTCAGTTTAACCAATGTTTTTTTTTATTAAGATCTTTTTCTTATCTTGCTACATTAATTTATCTTATACATAATAGCCAAAATTCTTATATATCTTTCAAGTTTTTTGAAATCCTGCCATTGCATTTATCACATGGTTTTGATTTTGTATTGTGGATTGTTCTTTCCTATGTTAGAGAGAGAGCTCCTATTCTCTAATATTTAGAGGATATACTCACAACTAAGTTTTTTTTTTTAAGGGTAAGTTAAAGAGTTTCTAGCTTGAAAGAGTTAAAAAGGAAAGAGGCCAATGAAGCCAAATTGAAAAGAAAGCTATATACACAAAAGTGTATTCAAATCAAAAGATGCTCAAAAGAGCCAATCGAAGTGACAAGAGGCATAAAATGAGCCCACTAGATGCAAGCTATTCTCTCTTTGCTAAAACTCTTAAAACTTAGAGAACTCATTGATTATGTGATGCTTTAAATGACTTGATTTCAATTTCCATGATTGAGAAAAATTACTTTGGTTTATTAATTATGAGATATTTTCTTTGTAAACAAGTCTTGAATGGATCTTTTTATCCTATTTAGATATTCTAAGTTAGATCTCTATTTTCCAAAAAAAATTTGTACCCAGAAGGATGTCCGATCTAGGGTTAACAGAATCAGATG
>NW_021538147.1:0-267 GCF_001605985.2 Dendrobium catenatum | reverse complement strand
AACGTAACGAGAATTAATGTTCAAAGGGATCTGCAAATTTTGTTGAATAAGGAAATTAGGCAAAACATTAGAAAGCTTCTTAACATCCCAACCATTATGAGTGAAAAAATAATGAACGTTCGCAGTAGCATTGGAAGAAGTTTTGATAACAGAATCAATGGATTAGCCTCCCAACCAACGATCCTACCAAAAGAAAGTATTACCACTAGCAAGGCCAAAACAGATAGATTGCTCAACAGCCCATTTAACTTTGTAAAGATGTTGCCA
>NW_021538146.1:0-262 GCF_001605985.2 Dendrobium catenatum | reverse complement strand
TGCATCCCCCCTCCTGGGTGGGTAAAGTTTAACGTGGACGCCTCTGTTCGTGCTAATGCAGTTGCCGGCCTCGGTGTGATTGCTAGGGACCACACGGGGCGCTTAATTGTTGCGGCCGGAACTCTTGTGGAGCATTGGGATGTCACCATGGCCGAGATTCTTGCCGGGCTGGCCTTCAAAGATTTGGTTCAAGATTGGATGTACAACCTCGACGGCATTATCATTGAGGGAGATTGCCGGAATGCGATCCTCTGGCTCCAAG
>NW_021538145.1:0-217 GCF_001605985.2 Dendrobium catenatum | reverse complement strand
ACTAATTTGGGATTTAGGGGTTGTTTGGCAACAAGTTGGATTTAACTTTAGTAGAACTTAGTAAATCCTTTAAAATCAGATTTAGTAAATCTCGAGGGTGTTAAATATTGAATATTGTTTGGTATACCAAATGATAAATCCTGTTAAATCCTAATAAACTACTTGGTAACATATTTCAAGATTTATGACAGTTAAGGATTTAAATTTGAAGGAGATT
>NW_021538144.1:0-333 GCF_001605985.2 Dendrobium catenatum | reverse complement strand
CGGGTTGGGTTCGGATTGACCCGACGGGTTGACGGGTCAACCCGCGAACCCGTTTAATTCAAAAAATTTCAAATCCCACCTCTGCCCGCTGCCTGCCCGCGCTGCCAGCCTGCACTGCCCGCCGCATAAATTATTACTTGCGGAGTCTTGATGCAACTTCCGTTCGGACTCAGCCAGGGACTTTGCATGTAATAATTTCTTCTTGCATAAAGGGGGAAAATTCATGCAATGATGCTCATGAATATGAAAAATTATTCTGTGTGGACCCGGACGACATCGGGAAACCAACCAGAACACGTCATGTCACTTTTTTGCTTGGTACCACTGTGTACC
>NW_021538143.1:0-223 GCF_001605985.2 Dendrobium catenatum | reverse complement strand
TTCTCAGGAAGACTACAGCAATATACAGAGGTATTCCTTGTGCCTTTTCCCTGTGCTCTTGTATTTACTATGTATTTCTTCTAGGTACCACCGATCCTGTACAATGACACCAGTTGGTATATATCAGAGCCCAAAAACTGGAAGATAATGACAGACCGCGGCAAGGAACCGGTGAGGGAAGAAGTTCGCACCTTCAACATTCATGCGTATGATGAATGAAGTC
>NW_021538141.1:0-296 GCF_001605985.2 Dendrobium catenatum | reverse complement strand
ACATATTCAATTCTCTTTAATTATTATGATAATTAGATGATAAAATTTTGAATTTTTATTTTAAAATAATGAATGATAAATTATAAAATATATTACTCAAATTCATAATCTTATTGTTGCGGATTGGAAGATTCGTGGCTGTAGAGAGATAAAGAGTTTGATTTCTTAGCTTTGAATGAAGATATAACATACATATAAATAAAGAGAGAGGGTAAGAGAGTCATAAAAGACACTAGGATTTTCATGTCAAAAATCCTAAAAAGGAAAAAAATCACATGGGCTAACCCAGTTGAAAT
>NW_021538140.1:0-287 GCF_001605985.2 Dendrobium catenatum | reverse complement strand
TGGTCATCTAAATTTCTTTCCTTCGGAGGTAGGTTAATTTTGATTAAAAGTGTTTTGAATTCCATTCCTATTTTTATTTTTCATACTTTAAACCCTCCGGTTAGTGTTTGCAACAGAATGGAAATTATGATAAATAAATTTTTTTGGGGTGCTTCTTTTAACAATTCTGGTATTAAATGGACCAAGTGGAATAAACTTTGTGGTGTTTATAAGGAAGGTGCCTTGGGGTGCAAGTCTATTATTGATATGATGAAAGTGTTTGCTCATAAGCTTTGGTTTTCTCTGCG
>NW_021538139.1:0-276 GCF_001605985.2 Dendrobium catenatum | reverse complement strand
TGAATGCCTGCTTACTGTATTGACGTATGGATTTATTGTTTTATCGATATCTGCTTTATTGATTTGATCGGCTTTACTGTATCATACGATTTCATTGATTGATCATTGAGCATGGCTACTATTGATTATTGATTATCGACATTGATATGGACATGAACAGCATAGATCTATTGATATTGTATAGATTCATCGATACTATTGATTTTGTATTGATTTGACTTACTTCAATTGATTTATTGAATGATAGATTGAGATTTATCGTATTGCTGATTTTAT
>NW_021538138.1:0-262 GCF_001605985.2 Dendrobium catenatum | reverse complement strand
AACAGAAAATGCGTCAAAAATCTCGTTTCTGAAAATTTAGAAAGGCGGAATGTGCCTTACCTCGAGTCGGTCAACTTCTCTAACTACAGCAACGAATGAAAACGGACCGGAGTCGTCCAAAAATCATCTTTTCCTTCTTTTCCTTCGTTTTTCTCTCTCCTGGACGTCCTTTTCTTTCCAAAAATATCTCATTTCCATATATATCAAGACTGATCGTACCGGACAATCGCAACTTCGTCCCGGACGATTTTGGCTCTGGACG
>NW_021538137.1:0-263 GCF_001605985.2 Dendrobium catenatum | reverse complement strand
TGTGATCATAAACATAATCAAGATGAAGTGAAATAATGAAATATTTATTAATTCTTATAACATTGTTTGGGTATCTCACATCGTGAGGAATTGGTTCTCCTAGACTCTACCTTTTTTCCTTTTGTAAACAACCTTCGCTGAACTTCCTCATTCAAGACAACACCTTTTTTTTTCAAATTTTGGTCACCACTATACACGTTCATTCCTTCATATTCTTGAATTAAGCAACCACCACCTTCAGCTATATTTTAGAAATTCCAAAA
>NW_021538136.1:0-230 GCF_001605985.2 Dendrobium catenatum | reverse complement strand
GATCAATTTTTTCAAGGTTTTCTAAAACACTATTTTTAAAACCCGCTCTTATACCAATTGAAATTACTCTGATACCAATTGAAATAGCTCTGATACCAATTAAAATTACTAGATGCACCAAGAGGGGGGTGAATTGGATGCTTAAAAACTTCTTTGATGAAAAGAAATCTCTTTTTACGACTTTATGCGGAAGTGAATTTCATTCACAACAAAAAGATAGATAATCAAAT
>NW_021538135.1:0-1249 GCF_001605985.2 Dendrobium catenatum | reverse complement strand
TCACGCCCAGATCAGTCCTCCTTTCTCTTCTTTCTTTTTCATTTCTCCGAGGCTTTGGCCTCCATACTTATTTTCCTTTCCACCATGACCTTTCAACAGTGGATCCCTAAACATATGGTTCAGGTGTCACACCCCGATGTTCACCGCATGGGTTTTGCTTTCTTTCTCTTCTTTCTGTAGTAAAGGACAGATGTTCCCTTAGCGGGGTTCTTCTGGTCTCGATCACTAGAGGCTTTTGAAACTTCTTCTTTTTCAAGCCCTTCTCCTTTACTGTCTTCAGTACTCTGTATACCCGGGCTGAAAGAGTTTCAGACTCTTTCTTCCTTGGAGGGACTGGAGCTTCAGGCCGTCGATCCCAGAAAGATTTTTTTAGCTATCCAGTAGAGCTATTTCTTTTCACCCACTTTAGATTTGCAAACCCATTCCGGGTTGGAATGTTATCTTCAGACTCTTGGGCCAGCAGATTTGATGGGTGGATCGGGAGTTGTTGATGCTGAGCTCGGAGTTCAGCGTTCATCTTCCTTCTTTGCCTCCTTATAGGCCTTCCTCCAGATGAGGAGGCCTCAGCATCATATTTCCCAGGTGCAGATAACCTGGTCGGCAGGGGTGTGGTGTTTGTAGTCACTATAGAGACTCTTCCATCAGCCACAATCCTCTTGGTGGCTGGGATGTCAGTCTGTGATAGCCTCTCGAATACAGAAATCCTACCACGAGAATTTTCAGCAATAGGTCGTTGTGCTGGCAGATGCACACGACGGGTAGGAGCTCCGGTAGTTCTTGCAACAACTGCAGAAAAGTCAATGCTACCAAACTGGATGGTAGACCCGATATTTCCAGTTTCAATAACAACATTTGCCAGCTGAATCCTGGCTCCTCGTCCCAGTTGGACGGTCATCGGGCTGTTCTGTAGATCCATCTACATAAATGAAAGTCAAGGGTTAGTAATAAGAATCCGATACATCACCCCGCACTTTCAAAATGCAGAGACTTGCACAGAACACAAAAATAAGAGAAGATAACATTAGCGGGCAGTTCAAATAATATAAATTTAAAATACTGCTAAACAAGTTATCTTAATGGAATTTTTTTTTGAATGATCATTCTTTTAGAAAAATTGAAATATTTAATTTCTTGAAAGATTATTTTGAAAGACTTAGAACTTTGAGTACAATTTGATATAGCTGCTACTATAGCATTGAGACGACTAGCCAAAGATGGAAAGAGAAATCAATCCCCAGCGGAGTCGCCA
>NW_021538134.1:0-235 GCF_001605985.2 Dendrobium catenatum | reverse complement strand
TCACCATTGAACCACTTTGACACTCCTATTGGCACCAACGAACCACTTCGATTGGTAATTAGCAGCGCAGAGTAGTGGCGGCGGTGTTGTTGGCTAACTAGCCTAACTGTATCCTATAATGTATGGAGGAAGTTAGATGAAATAGTATGTGACATTTCTAAGTTGATGGATGTTCGTTTTGGTTTTGTAAATACTGTTGCCTAACATATAATTTCATCATTATCATCATTTTGGT
>NW_021538133.1:0-225 GCF_001605985.2 Dendrobium catenatum | reverse complement strand
AATAGTGCTGTTTTACCATTTTTGGAATAACTGAAAATATAAATATAATTTTTATCTGAAAATAGTCTTAAATTATGCAGAATTCAAAATACACCCAAAACAAGGTGCTGTGCATCGAAATTCGACTTAAAATGAAGAAGTTACGTAATTTTAAAGTTTAAAGACAATAATTAAATAGTTTTAAAATAATGCTATTGGCTGTTTATAAAATAAATACGAGCAGAT
>NW_021538132.1:0-232 GCF_001605985.2 Dendrobium catenatum | reverse complement strand
AAGATTTTTGCCTGTCCCATTTGACTCTCCTTCCACGCGGATTTGGCCAAACATTGAAATAAAAATCCGTCGGCATTAATTTATTATGGCTTAATTTAAAATTTAATCAAAATTTTTGGATAATTATTAGCCTTAATTAAGTGATTATTGCTTAAAAAGTGGTTAATAACTGCAATTCTTCAAAAAATAATTATGCTAATTTTTTATAATATGACAAATATGATTATAGTTG
>NW_021538131.1:0-366 GCF_001605985.2 Dendrobium catenatum | reverse complement strand
TAGTTTTATGGCTTTTCTCTCTTCCTAAATGGTGACGTTATGTATTTTGGGGTGTAGAGCTTTGATTTTTTCTGAGTCTATGTTTTTGTTCCTTTTAAGATCTTTTTCCTTCTCTGCTTTTTGGGTTTGGGTATAATTGTTTTTATATTTGTAATATTTTACTATTTTTAGTTTTCTATAATCAATTTTTATTTTAATATATGAGCTTCTGCCTCAAAATTCATTAAAAAAATTAGGAATAGTACACTACAGCTGAGCAGTAAAAGAAAGGTAAAACTCATACTGCCATTTTCTTTCTTACAGAGATGAGCTCACTGTCTACTGGTAGCAGGCTTTCATTTTTTTTTTGGGAAAATTTTGGCTTGT
>NW_021538130.1:0-291 GCF_001605985.2 Dendrobium catenatum | reverse complement strand
CATTAAAATGATAGAATATTTGAATCTTCTCAATAGAGTTTTTTTTTTTTTGCCTTGCTTTTAACCAATAGAATGGTGTTATTTATACCTTTAATTCACTGTTGAAACATGTGCAAAAGTTTGGCCAATCAAATCCCCAAGTATGCCATATGGATATAGCTTAATACCCATTGGGATTCAACTAGCAATTCTGTCATTTTTCTAATCAATTTTAAAATAAGTTGTCAATCAAGATTTATCTCACTCATTAGTGCCATGGAATAACAACAAAAATCAAATAAAGCAACAAAA
>NW_021538129.1:0-1146 GCF_001605985.2 Dendrobium catenatum | reverse complement strand
GAAACTTATATTTTCATATTTTATATACATCATTAGGGGTACCACATCTGTTGGGTTAGGGCATCTTTCTCTTGTTAATTCTTTATGTGTAGTAGATGGTGTTAGGGGGAATATAATGAAGAACATTTATTCCCTCTTCAAGATTCTTAAAAAGAAAGATTTTGTGTTTTAATAAAGTTGGAAATAATGAGGAGAAAGGTAATTTCAGTGATCCTAGATTATCTGGTAGACATGGAAGAAGTAGTAGTATGAGTGGTAAAGCTCCTAAAATATTAGGAGAGCAAGTGGTTGATCTAAGGGGAGAATGGAAGAGGTGACACACTTTCATGAGAAAACCAAGGATTGACATTTTGTGATAAAAATGACGATGGCTCATAGCATGAACCAATAAGAACTTTATTATAGATATTCTTCATATTTTAATGATGTACTTGTTGGTATGTCTAATAGTAGCCCTTTTGTGGAGCATCCTGAACAACATGAGTTCCCCCCTATACTTAACTACAATATTTGTGTGGAATCTTAAAGAAAAAGGATATCATGATGATGACGAGAATGAGGCCCAAATTTAGAGGGTTAGGGGGGGTTTCTTTTTTCTTTTTCCTTGAAAGAGAGGGTGAGAGTTTGGGGGCTATTTTATTACGTAGCATGTTTATTTTATTTGAAATGTTGTAATGGATAGTCTTACTGAAGATTTAAAATTTATCCCTTTTGGGAGGCAACCCACTTGATATGCTATGTATGGTGTTAGTTCTTGTTGAGCAAAGCAGCGCCGACTTATCAAGCATTGTGGTACCAGTTGCCTACTTTATGTTTTCTTATAAATTGTTATTATGTTATATTTGTGAGGGAGTTTAGTCACTTTTATAATTTTAGTGCTTCTAAGACTACTTCTTTAGAGATCTCTTAGAGCCAAATCTAATAGAGATTAGGGAAGTACAAGATACAATCATTAGAGTATTTTGTCAGTTTTTGTTTAAGGAACTCTGTACATTAAGAAATGATGAGAGTAAAAGAGATAAATTGATCCTTCTTGGTGATATCATTCTCTTATATTTCATTCTTCTATGATTTCAATGGAAATGGGTTTGCTTATCTTTACTTCCATTTTTTGGCTAATTCTTTAGTTTTGGGTTGATGATGTAG
>NW_021538128.1:0-226 GCF_001605985.2 Dendrobium catenatum | reverse complement strand
AAAAAATTTCAACCGCACAAAAATCACAAATGTGTGCAAAAATTAAAATGCAAAAAAAGTAAAGGAATGAACACGACATATTAAAAAAGACAATGGAAACCTTGCTTGGGTAACCTTTATGAATCCCTCATAACTCACAAGAATCTCATCCTTTCTTCTCTCTCAGAGCTCTCCTCTTCCTCTAAGCTTCCTCTCAAAATAGATCAACAGCAAAAGATCTTTCACA
>NW_021538127.1:0-285 GCF_001605985.2 Dendrobium catenatum | reverse complement strand
ATTTTTTTTTTTTTTTTTTTTTTTTGTATGGGGTTAAATGGAGTGACATTTTATTTTGGGTTTATTAATTTTTGTTTTTTTAGTGGCACAGAGATTACGTGAAGAAAAAAATTTGTGACAAATTTTTAGTTAAATTTTGAGAAAATGATTTAGAAAGATTTTTTTGTTGAATATTTTTTAATATATATTTGTTCATTATTTATATTTTTTTTGTGTCGAGGTTTTATTTTGAGTTTATATATACTATAAAAAAAATCTAAATCATTTTCTCAAATTTTAACTCGA
>NW_021538126.1:0-537 GCF_001605985.2 Dendrobium catenatum | reverse complement strand
GCAGAAGTCAAAGTAAGAAGCCTACCAACCGTTTCCCATCTAAACCCCCCTCCTCCAGCAGACCACCCAGGTCGGACTCAAGACCTAAAGATGTGACTATCCCTTCTATGGCTGGCCCTTCTACACTTCCATCCACTAATATCCACGTCAATAGCATTGGGCAGCCATTACATTATCAAACTCATTCCCCTCCCCCTTCTCCTAGCAAGGTCTCTTCGCTCCCTAAACAGCTGGTTGTTGAAAACCCTGAAAATGCCCCTCCCATGTCAACTAGCCCAAGTAATGTGGAACCACAAAATGTCACTGCCGCTGCTAATATTCCTAATCTTAATATCCCCACTGAAGAAATCTCTGATTCTTCATCTTCCATGCTGAACAAGTCTCATGCTTCGACCACAGCTATCACTTCCCCTAACAAATTTGAAGTGTTGAATTCCCAATCTGATGCTGATCATCAGGATGTTTTGAACAACAGTCACGACAATGTTGGCATTTCTCTTAAACAGCCGGGGAAAAATAAGAAGCAACAATTTGCTG
>NW_021538125.1:0-305 GCF_001605985.2 Dendrobium catenatum | reverse complement strand
GCCTTTGTATCATTGTAGAAATGAGAAATCTGAAAAAATATAAGTTAAATTATCATAGAATGATGTAACTCCTAAAATGTAAATTAAACATACAATTACTTATAACTTCTGTGAGTATGGCTTTGTGTGTTTTTTTCGTTAATGAATCATAGAACTCCCACCATTTCTTTCTCAAATTGCATACAAGAAGTGACAAATGATTATTGTGTAGTATAGGAACAAATACCAAATTTACATTCCTAATAGCAGTTCTAGTTATATTAGATATGAAGCTAGTTGTGCTCGATTCTTTTGATTGTACGTAG
>NW_021538124.1:0-295 GCF_001605985.2 Dendrobium catenatum | reverse complement strand
TTCTAATTTTATGATTTTGATGACAACAAATAATATTGATTGTATCTTTATATCTCCTAGTATTTATAGTGCATATTTATTGTTGTGTGTACTGACCTTTAAGGTACATTATGTACTAGTCAATGAAGATTCAGGGCTCAATATTGGATAGAATAGGGTATGTTGAAAGAGTCTATAAAATTCATTTATATATTTTTTTCAATTTCGTCAATCAAGTACAGTAAAGGTCTATGGTAGCCTGGTGATCGTACACACACAGTCATAGAATGAGATAGAGAGAAAAAATAGAAGAGTA
>NW_021538123.1:0-221 GCF_001605985.2 Dendrobium catenatum | reverse complement strand
GGAGAAAGTTGTTGGCAGCTGGAATTGAAGATTTTGGGGGATAGGGAGTGAAGACAAAGCCTTGTGTCAAGAGTGAGAAAATTCCATCCCTTTTCATGATGATTAAGGAGATGGATAAGCTATAGGCTGCTTCCAAGTAACCTCCTCAACCCCCCAAATGAATGAGATTTTTTATTATTATGTTGTTTTTGACTTGCCAAGGTGGCAAAGCCATACCACAT
>NW_021538122.1:0-284 GCF_001605985.2 Dendrobium catenatum | reverse complement strand
TTAGGAGTATCCCTCCTAGGATGTAATTAACTATAGGTTCCTGCTCCTATAGGGATTTGAGAACCCCAGACTAAAATAAACCTTATTTTCTTTATATAAAACAAGAGAAGAATCTTTGGGAATGCAGATATCTTTAAAAAACTTTATTTCTAATCTTAAATATGCTCGTAGTATGTTATTATTGTCTTTTTATGCAATATAATTTACTACTTGATATAAATGATGAATTTTATAAAACTCATTCTTGCTTTTGGATGTTCTTGAAGAATTTTATGTTCTTCTTT
>NW_021538121.1:0-286 GCF_001605985.2 Dendrobium catenatum | reverse complement strand
TTTAAAAATAGTGACCATACAAAAAGTAGATGAGTTTCATTTCCATGAGAATGTGAACTTCACAATAAGAGAGTGGACTGATCAAAAAAACAAAGAGTAGACTGAATCGAATGCAAACAAGATCCATGTTCGAGAAGATACTAATAAGATCCTTAATTAGGGTATCGATAGGTGTCCACAAAGGTATCAATAGGGAGCATCACCAAAGATTATTGAAAGAGAGAATTGATAGAGAGATCAACATAGTGAGACTGAAAAATAGTGAAGCATTCAATGCTAGAGAATA
>NW_021538120.1:0-317 GCF_001605985.2 Dendrobium catenatum | reverse complement strand
AACTATTAGGGAGGGGATGGAAATTCTAGTAGACACTACTTAATACCTCATTCCATAAATTCTAAATTTCCCTCAAACACAATTCAGGCTTGAAAAGTGGATATATGATCATCTACTTGATGTGAGAATCATTCCCGTGGCTGAACCACGTGGTTCGTCATTAGCCTTTGCCCTCGCCTTTTCCAAGGTCCTCAAGTGAAAATGCATTGATCGGGACTAGCATGAAGAACATTCAATACAATTTCATCATTTCCTTCTGCTGCTTCCCTCATTATATGTAGTCCTCTTAGGTATATTCTTCTTCTTCGAGGCCCTAA
>NW_021538119.1:0-308 GCF_001605985.2 Dendrobium catenatum | reverse complement strand
TTCAGCATATGGAATTTTGAAGAAAATTTGTCCTATCTTTCAGGACGATATGAGAAATCGCCAGGATGATGTGACAAGAGATTTAAATCTAAGGAAAAAGTTGATGATCAAAGCCCTCAAAAAAGACTCACAATACAAAGCTAAAAACAACATAAAGGCAAAAAACTAAAAAGAAAACCCAAGAAAAAAAAAAGAATTTTTGTTTTTGGTTAAACATTTTCTTTTTGTTTTAGCAAAGTATCCATATGACAGATTTTTCAAACAATTCAAATTTAGAGATTCAAAAGATCAAAGAGTTAACAAGTCAA
>NW_021538118.1:0-227 GCF_001605985.2 Dendrobium catenatum | reverse complement strand
TGCAAGATGATGGAGCTTTTCCCAAAATTTAGTTCTAGACCCGAAGCCATAGAGAAGTCCTTAAGAATTTGGATAAGACTCTCACAATTATTAGTATATGCTTTCCAAAATATAATCAAATCATCATAATATATAAGGTGGGAGAGCCTATATTCCCCAATAGAGAGTGCTTCAAAGCTATTATGATTAAGATTACAATCAAGCATACATGAAAATGCATCCATAAC
>NW_021538117.1:0-933 GCF_001605985.2 Dendrobium catenatum | reverse complement strand
AAATTATAATTTGAATATAACCAAAATGAATTTTAATTAAATAGTCAAAACTTAACAACTTTCTTTCAAAGAAACTTGTAGTTTCAAATATTTTGAATTTCAAAGCTATAGAAAGATTCTTTAATGGGGATAGAGTTGTTTAGACTCTAACATTCTAATTTATGATAAAGATATACCTTGAATTGAATTTTATATCTATTTGACGAAGTTACCAGGGACTTTATCGGGAATAGAATTATTCTAATTCTAACATCCGAGATAAGTTAATCATGGACCAAGTAAAATTGTTTAAAGTTTGACAAAGATTCAAATAAAGGTATCATCGACATCACTAAGGATAGAACCCCTCATGTTCTAGCATCTTAGTATAGTCAATAATAGATTTAAATTTAAAAGTTATAGTTATTCAATAGTGAATGAGAACATTAGACAATCATCTCAGAACTAACTGAGGGATGTCCCTTAGTTTAGTTTCAAAAATTTGAATCTAAAGAAAGTGATTTTTATATTCATAAATATCAATATAGATCATCCAGTATCAAGATCCTGTCTAGAATCTCATTCAAATTGAAAGATGTCCAAAAGAGAGTTAAAGATTTTTTTTTATCTTGATTTGTTTATGCATCTCAATTAGGTTATATATGTGAAACCCAAATAATGCATAACCAGCATCTTTATAATTCCATTTAGATTGATCATCTATATTATTTTTCTTGAAAATGATTTGAATATATGAACTGACCTACTCAAGTTGCTAACTAGAGAGGTCTCAATATTTAGATTTTGTTAACCCAGATCAAAGCTCCCTACAAGCAAAACTGGGGTTTTCTTCTAAATCTTTTTATTCTTTTTAAATTAAGATATAAAGAAATTAAATTGGAGGTAGAAATTCAATCTTTTTAAATCTTTCAGATGGTATATGTATTTTACATC
>NW_021538116.1:0-260 GCF_001605985.2 Dendrobium catenatum | reverse complement strand
ATCATATAACTTTACTTGATGAATTTGATGAGTTAAAAAAAAATCATTGTGAGTTAGTTGAAAAGCTTGATGCATTAAAAGTCTCACACACATCACTTGAATCTGATTTTAAGAAGTCTAAGGAGATGGAGAAAATTTTGAGGATTGAAAATGAAGTTTTAAAGAGTACTAATTTGAAGATTTAAAATGATTTAGAAGCATGTAAGAAAACTAGGATGACACATACTTTTGATCAATTGCCAAAACCTAGGAAGAGGTAT
>NW_021538115.1:0-280 GCF_001605985.2 Dendrobium catenatum | reverse complement strand
ATGCCTTTGCAAATGCAAGGAGAAATGCTAATTAGATCTCTCAAGTGAAGATGCAAGATGGCTTGTTCACCAAAGATCCAAAAGAAGTGGAAGATATTTTTTTTCAAATTCTTTCAAGATAAATGGAAGAATAGAAAATGCAGCTTGGAAAACTGGCCTAAACCGTGGAAGGTCTTGGAAGAAAATGAGAAAATTCTTTTGAGAAGTAAGCTTTCAAGAGATAAAGTCAAGGAGGCTGTTATAAGGTTAGGGAACAACAAATCTCTGGGATGTGATGGAT
>NW_021538114.1:0-200 GCF_001605985.2 Dendrobium catenatum | reverse complement strand
GATTCAATGAGCTGAGAAGCATTGGGAGATTGTCGGGAAATAATTCTTTCCAAATATCTGAGAACATAAATATGAATTAAAGGAAGACAATATAAGAGCTTAAAAATCTTTCAGCAAGTCGAATAAATGGTTTGAAGAGAGGAGGAATATGAAAATTATGCAGAAGGCAATATGGGTGAAGTTGAAAAACCTTTCAAAAT
>NW_021538113.1:0-260 GCF_001605985.2 Dendrobium catenatum | reverse complement strand
CGAATGGTGGAAATAGATTGCTGACTGGGTTAAGTAATGCCGCGTGGGTCCCAGCCACCGCCGCCAATCATTGAGGCTTCCATGCGTTTTAAGCCAACGAATCCGAGCACCCCATTTATCCACTAGTAGCTGCCGGGTTAATTAAAAGGTTTTAAATTAATTTTAAAACCATTTAATTAATAGAAAATTTTAAAAAATCATAGTAAATAAAATATATAAGTTTAAAAATTGCATGCAATATATTAATCTTCTCATATTTA
>NW_021538112.1:0-243 GCF_001605985.2 Dendrobium catenatum | reverse complement strand
AGGTTAGAGAAAGAGACACAATCACAAAATATTCCTACCATCTAAAAGATTGAGTAGATAAAAGCATATTGACTACAAATTTCCAAAAGCAAGGACAAGGAATATAATACCATATTAGCAATGATTTTGAAAACTAAGTAAAGAGAGACAAAAGGGAAAAAATAAAACACACAAAAAAGAGCTAAAACAATAAAAAGGAAATAAAAGAAAAAGAAAGCAAAAGAAAAACAAAAGAAAATAAAA
>NW_021538111.1:0-219 GCF_001605985.2 Dendrobium catenatum | reverse complement strand
CTATGACAAACACGGTTGGAAATGAAATTCAAACCAACGGGAGTAAAAGGTTGAGCCTCGGGGGATAGAATAGCAACAAAATCAACACCATTAGCATTAGCATGTCCAGGCACCTCCGTTTCCGCAGCCATTTCCACGGATCCTAAACCGGCCAAAACAGGGGAATCACAAACAGACACAAGCCTCACCACCGGATTAGAGCAGAGAGGAGAAAGAGTA
>NW_021538110.1:0-329 GCF_001605985.2 Dendrobium catenatum | reverse complement strand
TCGACAATAACCAATACCGAGCAAATACCGAGCAATATCGAGCAAATACCGAGTTGTACCGAGTTTTTTCTAGCAATACCGAACAAATACCTAGCAACACGGAGAAAATCCCTAACAACACTGAGCAAATCCCGATCAAATACCGTGTTTTACCGAGTTGTAGAAAAACTCGGTACAACTCGGTATTTGCATGGTATTGGTCTTCACAAAGCGGTATTTCTCTTTTTTGCAAAGCAATACTTAGCAATACCGAGCAAATACCGAGCAATACCGAGAAAATCGCGAACATAGTATTCCCGGGTTCCGGTCCGGGTCAAGTCGTCGGGCCG
>NW_021538109.1:0-262 GCF_001605985.2 Dendrobium catenatum | reverse complement strand
TTAAAAAAATTTTGCAAACTTTGAGGGAACAAAAATTATATATCAATCTTAGGAAGTGTACTTTTATGACTTCAAGTTTGACTTTCTTGGGTTATATTGTGTCTGCTGAGGGAATCAAAGTTGATCCGGTGAAAATCGAGGCAATTAAAAGCTGGCCTGTTCCTAAAAATATCAATGAGGTAAGGGGTTTTCATGGTTTGGCATCTTTCTATCATCGATTCATTTAAAACTTTAGTTCTGTAATTGCTCCTATCACTGACTG
>NW_021538108.1:0-475 GCF_001605985.2 Dendrobium catenatum | reverse complement strand
ACATTGGGTGTGGAGACCTAAGATGCATAATTCACAAAATACCTTACATGCATTGCATTCTACTTTTCCTAAGAAGGAGCCCAAACCTATTTGGGTTTCTAAATCTGACTGTTGTTGAGTTTTGCAGGAGTGCTCTCACCAAAGACCTCGTGGGGGCATAAGATAACGGACATATGAAGGCTCGTAGCTCATTCATGCTCAAACCTGCTGCTTCAATAATTTCTTGAAATATGTTTTGTTTAAGTGTGTTTTATTTCCGCTTTGTTTATTTTTTTTTTATGTGTGTGTTTTTACTTCACTTTGTTTTTAAAATTTGGCCTTCCATATGTTGAATCTTTTCAAGATTTTATATTTTGGAGTTTTGAAGATTGTGTTTAGCTTTTCTAAATTTAGTTAAAGAGAGAAACACTGTGGATAGTTTCCCTCCTTCTGACCTTGTTTAGTGGTATAATTTTTCTTCTCTAAACAAATGTCT
>NW_021538107.1:0-613 GCF_001605985.2 Dendrobium catenatum | reverse complement strand
TGTTTATTTTAAAAGGTAGAGTCCCTTATCTGAAAGAATTTGTACCTCCTTCATTCAAAAATTGTGATGGTATGGATAATCCTAAACATTAGCTTGTGCACTTTAGAGATAGTTATTGTAATGTTTGTGGCAGGGATGCCCTTCTATTCTGACAACTCATTAGCATCTTATTTTGTATTGAATTAAATTTGTATGTTGAACTGACAAATGGGTTTGTCTATACCTTGAACGTACTAGAAAATATGTTTATGAAGAGATTTTATGGTGCAAAGCATCACTTCAACATTGGCAATATGCTAGATGAGAAATACAAGCCAGTTGAAAGTTTGGTAGACTATATCTTAAGATGGTGGAACCTTTACATGAGATATGAGACACAGTTGCAAGAACAACATGCTATGGAGATCCTTCCAAAAAATATTCATGGTCTGGTTGCCCTTCTGCTCGAAGGCTTCATGATCATAACTTATAAGAAGTTGTTGAGTAAGGCTACCAGTCCTTAGGAGGAGGCTTCTCAACTAACATTCATAAAGTATCAATCATCTAT
Source organism: Dendrobium catenatum (assembly GCF_001605985.2). NCBI lineage: Eukaryota > Viridiplantae > Streptophyta > Magnoliopsida > Asparagales > Orchidaceae > Dendrobium > Dendrobium catenatum. The sequence continues at coordinate 66 of NW_021538107.1, read as the reverse complement.
AGAAATAAAGAAGATAAAACCTCAAAATCTTTTAGGTATGAAATTAGGAATAATGTTTATAGTGAT
>NW_021538106.1:0-220 GCF_001605985.2 Dendrobium catenatum | reverse complement strand
ATTTTAAAATTGATTTTAAAACTCCATTAGATTTCTTAAGGAAAACTTAAAGAATGATCGTCGTCGTTGCATTAGAAGAATTATCGTAGAATGGTGTCATTTCTCTTTGGGGAGATACATCCTTCTTCGATAAGGCTTTGGATGTGAATGCGACGATCATACTTCTTGATTATTGTAATTGGATATTTAGCTGAACCCTGCTTTGTCCCTTCGGGGCCAT
>NW_021538105.1:0-564 GCF_001605985.2 Dendrobium catenatum | reverse complement strand
TATACGATCAGTACAAATTAAGTGCAAACAGCCCGAAAAACTTAGGACGATTAGAAGATTTTTTTTTTCCTATCATCCAAGATGATATTATATCATCCTATATGATTAGTTCAAATTAAGGAATATCATCCATACCATCGCTCTGAATGGGAGTCTAGATAAAAACAAAATGACTTGATCGCCTAGGCCGATCTCTTGATCGTCCTGTCTGATTAGTTTAAAATCTACCCAAATCATCCAGAATATTGCTTTGAATAGATGTTGTATGATTTTTGGTCGTCCAGGAGAAATCAAGGTTTTTGAACTGATAGTCCTAGCCAATATGACGATCGTCTAGGAAGATATGATCGTATCAATCAACCTTAATTACTTTTCTTAATATCCAAATCAATATAGGCATAATTATACTGCATTATCCATGCCGATATCTTAGACGATAATTAGAAAATAAAGCTAGCTAAATTAATCTGGCAGCTGATTCTTTCTGATTTGAGCCTATAGTCCAGGATGATATAAAAATCATCCAGGATGATATGCTTAATGACTGCTACCTTAACTAGGATG
>NW_021538104.1:0-312 GCF_001605985.2 Dendrobium catenatum | reverse complement strand
GAAAATTAAGAAGGGATATAAAGTTCGATTGCAAACATCAATGACAGTTGATTCGAAAAGGAAACCATAGTTTCCTACGAATGTCGAATGTTGGTGAAGGATATCATTAATGAATGCAACCAAGTCAGTAGTCAACCTCAGTTTATAAATGAGCTCATTCATCTACTTGTTGGCAGTGGTGGTGGATTTGTAACAAATACAATACGCGCCTGATGACTTTGTCAAAAGACAGGAATTAAAGGAGCTATAATATTTCCATCGTCACGACTCAATTACATGAAAAACACATCAATACCCTACAAGCTAGATGGT
>NW_021538103.1:0-350 GCF_001605985.2 Dendrobium catenatum | reverse complement strand
TTTTGGATCAAATTTTCCTAAGACAGATTTTCCATTATTATGAATGAACACCTTGCAACCAAAAATATGAAAATGAGACAAATTAGGTGTTCTTCCTCTTAGCAACTCATAGGGTATTTTATTTAGTTTAGATCTCACATTCACCCTATTTAGAAAATAACATGCAGTGCTAACCGCCTCAGCCCAAAAATATTTTGAAAGTGAGTATTCTGCCAACTTTGCTCGGGCGGCTTATATTAATATTCTGTTTTTCTTTTCGACTACCCCATTCTGTCGAGGGGTTCTAGGTGTAGAAAAATTGTGATCAATTCCTTTCTCCTTATAAAATTTCTCAAATTTCTTATTTTTAA
>NW_021538102.1:0-375 GCF_001605985.2 Dendrobium catenatum | reverse complement strand
GTAGCCGACTTTATCATCCAGGCCGATATGTACATCGTCCTGGCCTATCAGTACAAACTCAGAAGATCAGCTAGAGCATCGCCCTGGGAATAGTCCTGGATGATTGAAATTTGACTTGATCGTCCAGGCCGATCTCACGATCGTCCTGGCCGATCAGTTCAAATCAGAGGAAAATCGTCCTGAGCATCACCCTGTATTTGAGCTGGTCGATATTTATCGTCCTGAAGTAACTTAAGATTTTTGAATGGATCGTCTAGGCCGAGCCTGCGATCATCCAGGACAATATGATCGCATCAATCATCCTTAATTACTCCATTGATTTCCTGATCAATTAAGGAATAATTTGGTAATTTCGTCCAGGCCGATCCTTGGATC
>NW_021538101.1:0-251 GCF_001605985.2 Dendrobium catenatum | reverse complement strand
CAGCTGCTAAAGCCCCCAAATAAAAAGAGCATGGCCAATGTATTTTACTTTCTTTTCTACACATATATAACTGCTTGGGAATATGTTTTCTTTGATTAATTAACTGCTTAGGATAACCTTGCAGGAGAGTCTAGATTTTTGATTTGAGATAAATGTAATTTGTAAAAGTGTTAAGTGTTGTGAAAGTTAATTTTGAGTTGGGATATATAGGTCTAAAGTTTGGATTCCAAAGAGGAAAGGATGCCCCTTTG
>NW_021538100.1:0-332 GCF_001605985.2 Dendrobium catenatum | reverse complement strand
GAATTTGGTTTGTATCTTTGCATCATCACTCGAGTTCTTGTTTAGAATTTATTTGTTCTTGTCAGATTTCCTGGTTATGCTATCTTTTTTTGGTTTCATGAAGAGTTTGCTAATGAAGTCTAATGGAGTCCTTTTTGTTTCCATCATTGCTATTTGTGTGGCTGAAGCTAAGCAGGAAGCAAACTATTTCACCATAGATTGATATTTTGTTCATTTAAGCGCAGGCCTTCTTTATCATTAGTGTGCTTTGTTTACACCTTTTCTTTTGTTAGTTTTCTGTATCTTGTTTTCATTCTCACATTTGTTAATAAGTGTTTGAAGTTCATATTTTG
>NW_021538099.1:0-412 GCF_001605985.2 Dendrobium catenatum | reverse complement strand
CCGTCGGACTTCCTCCCAACCTTTGTCAGAACATTCCTTGTCATCTGAGCTTATGCTCAAACGTCGTCTGACCTCCGCCTGACCATCGTCAGACCTTTACCTAACTCTCTAAACTACTGTTATTTGACCATCTCTAAATCAAGGGACGGGTCAACCCTTGTAATTCACTCAAGTTTCATGAAATCTTTTCACCAGGGCGAGGCCCCGTTGTTTTTCCCTCTTCAGGCTCTCCATATCAAAAAGATCGGGTGTTTTAATTCTCTTTATGTTTGTGTGTTGGATATCCTTGCATCGTTAAAACGAAAAGTTTACTCACTCTACCACCTTGAATCTTCTAGCCCGCAACAATTATTAAAATTTATAATTAATATTTTAAAATTATTAATTTTCTGATAATTAATCAAATATTAAG
>NW_021538098.1:0-284 GCF_001605985.2 Dendrobium catenatum | reverse complement strand
TATGAATAAAAAATTTTATAACCCTACCGTAGAGGTGCTTCTACACCAACATTTTATGCCTTACTTTTTTAATTTAATTATTGATTTAAATATTAATTTCTAATTTTTTCTCTTTAAATATTAATTATATTTCAAAATCTATTCTAAAAAATTTAATATCTTCAAGAAAAAATTTTAATTATGCTAAACATGATTTTAAACTTGTAAAATTTATATTATGTATAGATTATAAGAATATAGAAATTAATTCACTTTTAATATGAATATTACATGGTGTAATTTTT
>NW_021538097.1:0-267 GCF_001605985.2 Dendrobium catenatum | reverse complement strand
TGCCATAGTATTTTGATCGTAGTATTTTACTTGCACAATTTTTTTTTGTAATTTTTGATCACCGGTGAAAATAGTTAAGAAATTAGTACTTGTCGGTATAAGTGAGGATTTTGGGAGTCTTAGGTGTCCGTTTTGCAAATCGATTTCATCGATATTTTCTAAATAAAATGAATTATTTTATAGAATTTTTCTATAATTTTTGAAGAGAAAAATGATTTATTTAAATTTTTTTCTAAAGAATTAATTAAATTAAATATTATATAAATA
>NW_021538096.1:0-327 GCF_001605985.2 Dendrobium catenatum | reverse complement strand
ATTTTTTTATATTTTATATTATTCACTCATTAGTATACAAAAAATTTATCATTTTATGTTTACACAATCTTTTGATTTTGAGGCTTACGCCTAAAAACGCCTTGAGGCTTACGCCTCAAAACTCCTTGAGGCTTACGAATGAAAAACGCCTCAATACCCGAATATGCAATTTTAAACATTGATCCGTACCACAGAATAAAATAAACTCCGTTCAACCAAATATTGAATGGGGGAATCTTTATTAAAATTATAAATTTAGTTATAAAATCCATAAGAAAATGATATTTTTGTCCTCCAGAATAATATATCATTTTTCTTATGCCGTGC
>NW_021538095.1:0-1745 GCF_001605985.2 Dendrobium catenatum | reverse complement strand
GAAATAATATGTTATTCTTTGAACTGTGTTTGATTATGGAAATATCAATTTTCAAAACCTTATTTTGATATTGAATCCATTATAGAATATTGTGTCGGCCTCTTGAGACTGTACTTTATTCTTAATGCAGTATTCGATTACAGAATAGGAGAAATTAAAATCTGCGTGGTGACATAATTTTTCCCACCAACTGGTTCTTTAGGCTCGTGTCCCCGATGAAAGAGAATACGGAAAGAGGCATCCGTATAAAAGATTGGAAGAATGTCGGGTTCACCAGGGTAGGTCAATTGATATTTATGTTGGAGGATATATCCTATTAGGTGACCAAGAGCTAGATTTTGTTTCCGTCGAGTGGTAGGTAGGCGAACAAATGTCATGTGACGAATATAGTTATTAATTAAATCAACCTCATCGAATTTTGTGATGGACATAATAAGATAGGTAGCGACGGATAAGGTCAGGGTCAGATTGATACGGTCGCCACCTTGGGGTATTATTGAGGTTCGAAGGACATGTTGAATTATTTGGGCATTTCGAGTTAGGGATTGAACGAGAGGTTGGTGTTGATAGAAAGTAGCATTCCTTAGGACTCTATCAACATCGCTCCAATCGAATTCGTCAGTAAGAAATAAGCGAACCATAGGTCCTTCAGCGGATAACCCAATATGTTGGGCAATGTCGGCTCTAGTGATCTCAATGTTTCGGCCACAAACAAAAGAGTGAAAGGTGGTGTTGTCGATAGTGTAGGTGATATTAGCGAGAAATTCGAAGAGAACTTCAGAATTGTAGGGAAATGCTAGGGTGAGGAGGAATTGGAAGGTGGTGGAAGCGAAGAGGCTCATTACCTCGAAATTAAGAGCAGCCTGATTAAGCATTTTGGAAGGAGAATTTTTACAGGCTTTATACCTGTGGTAGGTTTCCTCATTTTCAGCATTCAGAAAATGAGCAGGTGGATGACTCGATGAGGATGAGCTTCCAGCAGTCAACCGACCTCGTTTAGACATTGTCAAGAGGGCATGAAACTAGGTGAAGGAGTGAGTGAGGAAGGATTTGAGTGAAAGGAACGGCCTACCAAAGGGTTCTTATAGAAAATTTCGACAATCATATAGTACGATTTCCTATCGTACAGTACCATAGTCAATCAATATCCTGATCAGCCGTTTCGGGAAAAGACAGTCTAATCGTACAGTATGACACATATCGTATAGTACGATCAGACGAATTTCGATCGTCCCGAGGCTCTCAGTATGACTTTTGATCAAAAGTTTCGTACTGTACGAACAGGTGTATCGTACAATATGATCCATAATAAATATCGTACCAAAGAGCTTTAACTCATACTTATTCGTTGTACTGATGTGTATCGTACAATACGAAAGGTAAGTATCGTACCATACGATAATCAATAATGTCGTACCAACCGGATTTAATTCGTCCCAATCCGTTGCTAACGTGGATCATACCGTACGAAGAGGTTATATCGTATAGTACGATAGTCAATAATGTCGGAGGAAATGGCTTGAATGTGTACAAGCTATATAATGTATATCATACAGTACAATGTAGGTCGTATAATACGATTAACAGAGCTGAAATCTGCTTGTTGGTGGATGTTATGTGTATTGAGATGTATCGTACGGTACGATATGTGTGTCGTACAGCACGAAAAACACTCACGTTTAGAGTTTTTTTGTGGTGAGTGTGTGATGATCAGGAGTAGCCTTAGAATAAAATTTTTGTTTTTT
>NW_021538094.1:0-215 GCF_001605985.2 Dendrobium catenatum | reverse complement strand
TTAAAGTAGAGAATCTAATAAACTATAATTGTGTATTTATAGGCTCAAAAAATTCATGCCCCAGTCTCCCCTAGCTTTCGGGTATTTTTAACAGATTAGGTTATGGGGTAAATTTTTTAAATGCATATTGGATTATGAATAAGACACTACCTAGAGATTTTACCCTCATTTTTTGAGGACTTTATGATCTGAGTTTAGGTTTCATATAGGCGCAA
>NW_021538093.1:0-373 GCF_001605985.2 Dendrobium catenatum | reverse complement strand
TCATATTTGAACAATATTATTTGCGAGGTTGCAATCATTGTTTCATGGGTTGTACATTAATTTTCAAGTAAGGAATCCACACCTCATGATAGCTTGAAAATTTCATTATTGAATCAAATTGTCCAAATGGGTCTACCACTTTCTTAATTCATCACGTTAAAGGGGATGCCAAAGGTTTTTGCTGACGGGAATTTGGACTGTAAGTGTAGGACAAAATTTAGGAGACTATGAATTAAATACCATTTTATTAAAACTTAATTTTAGATTATAAAATTGATCTCTATTTACAAAGGTCCAAGAAACATCTATAATTTTATTCAAATTTATAGAATACTAAAAAATAAAGGCGATGCACAGGATTGCACGAATTATA
>NW_021538092.1:0-249 GCF_001605985.2 Dendrobium catenatum | reverse complement strand
ATGATTAGCTACTTAGTGGAGCTAACTAGTTAAAATTTCATGCTATCATCATAGTCCTAGAAGTTATATACATCATGTTTATGCTACTAATACGAATTTAAAATATCATAAAAAGAAATTAGTTTAGCTCAAAAGTTTTGGAATAACTCACAGGCTTGAAGACAAGTCCACCACAAGAAAGCTCCTTTTGTTTGTAAAAAATTCAAACCAAAATTTCTCCTTCCAAACCTAGCTTTAATAGCAAATACG
>NW_021538091.1:0-504 GCF_001605985.2 Dendrobium catenatum | reverse complement strand
GAAAAATGTTGAACAAGAGCTCTTAAATAGAAGAGCTCACAGGGAGCTCATTAATTGCAACTAGCCGACTTTATCGTCTAGGCCGATATGGACATCGGCCTGGCCGATAAGAATAAACTCAGAAGATCGGCTAGAGCATCACCCTGGGAACAGTCCTGGATGATTGAAATTTGGCTTGATCATCTACGCCGATCTCACGATTGTCCTAGCTGATTAGTTCAAATCAGAGGCAAATCGTCCTGAGCATCGCCCTGTTTTTGAGCTGGCCGATATTTATCGTCCTGAAGTAACTCAAGAATTTTGAATGTATCGTCCTGGCCGATCCTACAATCGTCCAGGCCGATATGATCGTATCAATCATCCTTAATTACACCCTTGATTTCCTGATCAATTAAGGCATAATTTGATAATTTCGTCCAGGTCAATACGGGGATCGTCCTGGCCGATAATTTAAAAATACAGTATATCTTAATTGTCTAAGGCGACTACTTCTTTCTGTTTTGA
>NW_021538090.1:0-826 GCF_001605985.2 Dendrobium catenatum | reverse complement strand
GAAAATCCTTCCTTACTAGCCCTCTCAAAGCAAACTTGACTCCAAGAATCAAATAGAAACTAATCCTTATCCTTAGCAGGAACAACAACATTAAGATAAGATAAATGAGTAGTACCTTGAACTTGAGTATAACCAATAATTTAAATATTGATATCATTCTCCATTTGTTTCCTTTGAAAAGTACTAATAAACGATTTAAATTTTTACCTTTTATAATCCACAAGATTTTAAGGTCCATAAGAAACTTCCTCTTGACAATCGTTTAGCAGTCCCATAAGCATAGAACTAACATAATACTTAGATGAATAATTATTCTTCCTATCTTATGAATGTGGAAAAGAAAACTTTCCATGATCTAATAAATTATTTTCCTTAGAAACCTTAATAGTCACATTGCTTGATGTAACTAATCCTTAAATTTGGCTAATAACCTTGTAAAAACTCTTCTTGTGACCTAATCTTCCACACTTGAAACAAAAAGTTAAGACTCTCTCATACTCTACAGGCTAAAAAAAATGTCCATTCAACCCCTCTACCCAAACCCAGTTGGCATATTCAAACACATATTCTTGTAATATTTCTTCTTCCTAATTGAAAGTTTGAGAATCAATTAGCATACGTAGGGATACACTTATTCTAATGATATTTCTTTCATCCCAAAAATGAAGGGGGAGATAATGGAAAAAAAAATCACATAGGAGAAATAAGACCTTCTCATAGACAAAGGTGAAAAGAAGGGGTTCATTTATTAATGCCTATAATATGCCACTTATTAATCAAGGTCCTCCGCTTAACAAAAAATCTCATGATTCCTTGGATTTGAATA
>NW_021538089.1:0-1161 GCF_001605985.2 Dendrobium catenatum | reverse complement strand
AAAATCATAATTTTTATATCAAAAGGCTTCCCTTAAATTCTTCTAGTCATTGCTATAAAAATTTCATCAAAATGAGAAACCCTAAAATTTGGATTTCAATATTTTCTCAATTATTTTTGACATGAAGGGTAGAAACACATTGATTAAAGGAATTCCTAAAGCTTTCCTAAAGAAATTTCTCAAAAACACAAACCCTAAAATCTTTCTTTCAATAAAACTTAAAAAAAACTTCAAAGGAATGAAGGAAAACCTACCCCAAGTCTTTCTCTTGCCTTTCCCTAATGAATCTCGTCGGAATCGCCGCTCGGGATGAAGTTCCGCCGCTCCTCTCTCTCCCGTCGCCCCTCTCTCTCGTTCGGCCGAAAGAAACGAAACAAGGGACCGAATGTTTCGGTCCCTTAGGCGTGAAATGGAGTTAAGTAATTTCCATGTTGCATTTTTACGCTTGTGCCCTTTCTCCCTAATATTTCCTTAAAGGCTCTAAGGGTAAAAGGGGAAACTTAGCAAAAATTTTACTTAAACCTTCTTCGGCAATTTATAACTCCAAAACCAAGCGAAATTAAATATAAGTTCTTTATATCGTTTCGCTCAAAATTTCGAGACGAATCTAATGAAATTTATTTCGTCAATTTCTGACGACATCGAAATTTCACTTAAGTTCGTCGCGGCGCATCGATATGCGTGCGACGCACTCAAATGACGAATTTCGGGCTTTACAGTAATTTTCTCTATAATTAAGGATATATATTATTAGCAAAGTCTAAAAAAACCTGATGCGAGAATTTTACTATGATGTATAATTTTGACAAATATTATAAGGAAAAAGAAATAGCATTGGTGCTTTACATATCTTTATCTATTCCTTAGAAGTCTTAGGATGATGTTTATATGGAATTTATTTTAGAATTACTACAAACTTTTAGAAAGCATGATTTAATGGTGGATCGCTTTTGTAAGGCTTGCCCATTTCATTTTATATTATAAAATTACTAATGCATCTTATTTAATAAAATTATCTTCTAATGATGTGGTTAATTTGTATGACTTAATATCATTTTGTCTGATAAGGGTTGATACGTCATCATGAAATTATCTTGATCGGGCACGAATATCGAGGAAAAAACCAACCCGGAAACTTCAAAAATTAAATCCGGAAGCACC
>NW_021538088.1:0-1502 GCF_001605985.2 Dendrobium catenatum | reverse complement strand
CAAAATTCAAGACTCAACAAGATGAACATGAGGTGGTGCAAGAGACTGCAAGATGAATGAAATATGAATTCACACATAACTTTTAAACAAGGAAAACTTTGGAAGACAACAGACTATAAAACACACACAACACATACTAACTAATACGAACACAGCTAGAAAAAGTGGACAAGTCACAAAAAGAGTGGTTTTAAAGTGTTCGGTCTAAGGGAACTGGGGTAGGGGGCGAAATGAAAACACGCTTAGCTACCAGGGCACTTCTATAGGTGGTTTCAGTTAGGGTCGACAGCAGTCTCCTAGTGGGGGTAGTGTCATCTAATAAATTATTCCAACTAGGATAGAAGTGGTCCTTATCCTGGTAGGACGAGGTTATAACGGGCAAAATGTATGAATCAGGAATGACACACTCGGCCAAATATAAATCCAATTGAGCAGCTCTAAAGTTAGACTCTAATGAAACAAGAGGGTGCTCATTGCTCAAATCAGGCTCAAAAACTTTAAGACTCAAAGTACTGTCTTCCGAAAGAGACTCAGGTTTGGTTGCAACCCTAAGATCCATGGGTTTTGTTTCACTTAATTCCGGTGATAAATTCGATTGACTTACTTTCAACTCAAGACTATCTAAGTCGTCATCAGAATTATCTAACATTAAATTAGAATTATCCAAAATTAAATCAGAATTATCAAAATTATCCGGAGTCATCTCAGTATGTGTTACAACTAAATCAGGATCTTCCAAATTCAAATTCAAAGTGTTCGACATCCGATTAGCTCCTTTCGAGGTCACATTACTATCATCCAGGCATACTTTGTCCAAAGGCTTATCCTCGAGGAGACTAGGATCGGGGTGGGTTAAGGTGTCGACTTTTAAAGGTTCTAGCTCTCCTAGCTCAGGGTTTAAGTCATTCTGGGAGTCTGATTCAATCTCTTTTGTTTCATCCTCAAAGAATTATTCGTTATTAGTGATATCATTAGCATTCACGAAATGGATGCACTCAGTCTTTAGGTCCAGGGGACCTCTTCTTTTTAATGTCTTTCTTTATTAAACTTACACTCGCAGGGTCAGGGACTGGGGAGGCTAAAGGTTGACTGGGATTGCTAGAAGTGGATCCAAGTGGGGAGTCATAAGAGATTGATCTATCAGAAGATCCATTAGAGGATCGGCCATTAAGGCAAGGTGAAGACATACAGGGTGGGGCAGCAACCCTGATGTTACTAAATGATGATTTGTTACGACTATAATGGTGTCCATGGTTTGTCACAACGAAAGAGGTAGGGTGAGGCCCTAGACGACACTCACTAGTAGAGGGTCGGTATTTCAAATTAAGTTCTCGTATCATGTCTTTCCAAGTATGGTACTCACCGCGAGACTCTTTATGATCTTCCAATTTCATCCAAAATTGAAGAGCTCGATCTTTAAGTTGAGACTTAGCGATGCTAATCTGGTTGGGTTCAGGGATATGATATGATTCAAAATAGTCATCTAGTTGTCTAGCCCATTC
>NW_021538087.1:0-234 GCF_001605985.2 Dendrobium catenatum | reverse complement strand
CTTATCTACAAACCCAATCTGCCTTCTGAAAATTCCACCGGGATCACACACACCCCAAAAATTGGAATTTTTCGGAGCCCACAGTGATAGGAAATACTTGAGTTCGCAAGTAACCCTAATGGGAAATACTTGAGTTCTCAAGCAACCTTAGCAATAATTGGTGAAAACAGCGAAAAAACCTCAATATCTCCGATGAAAACAATCCAAAAATAGTAGATTGTATTATAGGAATCA
>NW_021538086.1:0-267 GCF_001605985.2 Dendrobium catenatum | reverse complement strand
TTGCCCTCCAATAATGATTTTTTTTTTTTTACTTGACAATAAAAATTGTCTTCTCACCATAGGATGCTAATTTGCTATCTAGCCGTGATCAATGCATGTAAATGCATAGAATAACAAACAATTATTCTTCATGGTATGTTTTGCTTGTTAATATATGACTTGTTACATATACCTTATTTATTTATTCGCACGTATATTTGAGTGAAGTCTCATATATCATCAAAAAATTTCCTTGATCGGGGACGAATCTCGAGGTAGAATCAATTT
>NW_021538085.1:0-242 GCF_001605985.2 Dendrobium catenatum | reverse complement strand
CTCTAGAGCCTAGGATTCCCTTAGATCCTAGATCTTACAACTCCTCTAGATCTTAGGACCACTCCAACTTCAAATCAATCCCTACCCTTGATCAACCTCAACCTCAAATCAATTCCTACATTTGATCAACTCTGAATTCAATTTGATTCGTACCTTTGATCAATTTAAATCTCAAACTTCATTCAACTCAAATTCAAATTAATTCATTTTCAAACATATCCAAACTTTGATCCAATCAATTT
>NW_021538084.1:0-248 GCF_001605985.2 Dendrobium catenatum | reverse complement strand
GTGCTGATGCAGCATGGAAGGGTAATTGCTTATGCTTCGAGACAGTTGAAACCACATGAGAAGAATTACCCGACGCACGATCTGGAGTTAGCTGCTGTTGTTTTTGCTTTGAAGATTTGGCGTCATTATCTGTATGGCGTCAGATGTGAGATTTTTACTGATCATAAGAGCCTGAAGTATATTTTCACTCAGAAGGATTTGAATCTGAGATAGAGAAGATGGCTCGAGTTGATCAAGGATTATGATTT
>NW_021538083.1:0-1236 GCF_001605985.2 Dendrobium catenatum | reverse complement strand
GCTCTCCTAGATCTAAGGACATGGTGTGTTTATTTTTTTATGTCTCCCATGCATTTATTACCTCGAGGGTTAGCTAAAACTTTGATTCAAAACCATATAACGTAGTGACACCTTAAGGACAAAAATTAAGGACCTATCTAGCGAACTTAGAAGTTTTCTAGGAGCTAGGATAGGTCCCGAATCAACATGAAAACTTTAACACTTAAACTTAGTGACATCATAAGCTTCTCATAATTTTCTAGGAATTTTTAGGGCTTGTTAGATCCCTTAGTTAACTAACCCTAATTAACTGGTTAAATAAAGCCCCGAGACCTTCCGAAAAATGAAATAAATACATATTAGGTCAGAAAATTACCCACCATACCTTAAATTGTTTAGAATCTGACCCTTGACTTTAGATAAATAGGGCTCCTCAGTTTGACCCATAATTTGACTATAGGTGGAAATTACCTTTTTGCCCCTAATAAATTATTAAAAATTATTAAAAATCCCAAATTTTCCCCAAACACTTGGGGATCACCTTCTCAGGTCATCCCTGACCTTTGGGAGTGATTCCAATCAGTTTAGAGCTCATTTGGATCAAAATAGTAAAATTGGCCCTTCCCTAGTTATTTTAGAAATTCCCTTAAATGCCATGGATTTAGAAAGTCCATAACTAATTGTAGAAAATTCCAAATTAGGTAAACTCACTTGCATTAGACTCCAATTAGGGTCTAGTATTTATTAAAAATCTTAGGTTTCCAAAAATTGGCTTAGATTAGAAAGTCAACTTTTTGGTCAACCATAGTTCATTTAAGGCCCGAAACTTAGAAAATTCATAACTTTGCCTAGGAAACTCCGATTTTAGTGTGCTACCTGTCTAACTACTAGTATTAAGGTCTAGTATTTTCCTAAGGTGATAGGAGATCCAGATTTAGCCTTTTTCCTATAGTGACTTTTTGGACCCTCAGTCTAGTTCCTAGAGGGACCCGGGACTTTCCAAAATTGGCTAATGCAATTTGAACTTCAAATATGAATATCCTAAGATCTTAAAACTGATCAACAAATTGAAATAATTAAAATGTATCTAATTCACTAATATTTGAATTTCCATTAAAATATCTTTTTCGGACCCCCAACAAACTTGAACTTTAGATAATTTTAACTAATTACCCTGCTTAGGACCTATCGAAACCACACCAGCCTTACACACACATAGTATTGTTTGTTAGGGCACCACTTCTAGATCTAGGTTAG
>NW_021538082.1:0-279 GCF_001605985.2 Dendrobium catenatum | reverse complement strand
CGGAAGGACGGTAGTTGGATGATAGTGGTTGGGAGGATTGTAGTTGGCGAACTAGCGGAAGTCCTGCGGTGTTCGGCAGACTGGTGGAATTTTGATGGAGGACGGCAAATTATGAAAGTCTGACGATGGTCGGCGAGCAAGCAGATGTCCGGCGGCAGTCGATGAACTGGTAGAAGTCCGGCGGCGGTCGGAAGACGGGTGGAAGTCCGGCGACGATCGGCGAACTGGTAGAAGTCCGGCGGTGGCTGGCAAGTACCCCGATGGTGGCCGGTATGAACC
>NW_021538081.1:0-273 GCF_001605985.2 Dendrobium catenatum | reverse complement strand
AGGACCTTAAGGGAAAATCTGTTGATCAAAAGAAATTTCTAATGACTACTTATGTGCTAGATTTCAATTGGATCCAAAAGAATCACATTTGACAGCAGTGAAAAGGATTTTAAGATACTTACTAGGAACTCAAAACTTAAGAATTTGGTATCATAAGTTTAGCTCTTCATTGAAATTGTTGGTTATTTAGATTCTGACTTTGCAGGCTGTAGAGTGGATAGGAAAAACACTTCTATAACATGTCAATTCATTGGAAATTCATTAGTTTCTTGG
>NW_021538080.1:0-249 GCF_001605985.2 Dendrobium catenatum | reverse complement strand
AACTCAACCTTAAAATTCATGAAAGCTTTTAACAATTACTAAATATTACTTTATAAAAGGCTTACGAATAGTCACCATTGTTCTTTTCCAAATCAAAGCGCATGACAACTTTTGGATGCGAATATCTCATTCATAAAACAGTTTGGGACATGAAACAAATAGAAAAAGCATCTAATTGATTCCCACGACAATTTGGGATATAAAACACATAAAAAAAAAATGCACTTCATCCATTCCCAAAGCAGTTTG
>NW_021538079.1:0-499 GCF_001605985.2 Dendrobium catenatum | reverse complement strand
GTTCAAATAAAATATTTCAGCATAATCAAATATTATATGGTAACTACACACTTAACTATGTGATATGAATATATAAATTCCGTGTTTTTTGATATTTTTTGGCCATAATGAAAAGTAGTAATGATTAATGAGTGTCAAGTTATATATACTAGTTAATTGCAACCCAATCATCTTATGTTATGTCACTAGTTATGTATTATAAGTTTTTTCAGAGGAACTTTCAATATCATACTTAAGAGAGTGTAAAAGACAGAAATTTGTGTTTATATATCTGAAATTCAAAAAGTTATGCCACTATTTCATTTCTTGATGAAATAAGCTTGAATATATTCTTCGGATCAAAATACTCCTACAATTTGAAGAGATGCCCTAATTTATATAGGCAATCTTCCCCATAAAAATTTGATCAATCCCTTCTATCTTCAGAGTCTTCTTCTTCTCCAACTATTCTCATTTATGACTGATGGTTCCGAGGCAAATTTTCAATGCAAAATTAATG
>NW_021538078.1:0-317 GCF_001605985.2 Dendrobium catenatum | reverse complement strand
CTAATTAAGATTTGGTCATGATATCAATCTTAATGAATTTTTTTTCTCCTATGAGTAAATCCTAACAATTAATAGTATGGGCAAGATATAATTAACATGTTCTCCCTACCATTTGCTTGTAGCTGTTTTGAAATCTAATTCTCTCACAACCCTCTTGATTTCACCTATTTATAAATTAGTATAAGAATAATTTTTTTATAAAAATTATCATGAATATTTTAAAAAATATTCTCCATTGAAAAAAAAATCATAAATAACCTTTTTTTAATAGCCAGAAGGCCCAGAACACTAAATTTTACTATAGCAAAACACATTTA
>NW_021538077.1:0-246 GCF_001605985.2 Dendrobium catenatum | reverse complement strand
CGGAGTCGAGGAGCATGCAATCCCAGTCATGATTCTCTTCTTCATGAACTCCCGTAGAATATAACACATTCTTTGGCACAGTGCCATTTTTACGGGGAGGCAGATAGAGGGTGGCGAGTTCTTCAACTTTATGAACCTCACGCGTAGGGGTGTCAATTCGGGTCAACGGTTGGGTTCGGGTCGAATTGACCCGGCACTGTTCGGGTCAACCGGAACTGACCCGGCACTGTTCGGGTCAACCCGAAC
>NW_021538076.1:0-216 GCF_001605985.2 Dendrobium catenatum | reverse complement strand
TATGGATTTAATTTTTTTTTTTTTTTTTAGTGATTTATCAATACTTTATAAATATTCAAATTGAAATATTCCTGAAATATACCTTTGCATAAACCCCAAAATTCTTAAAAAATAATAGTTCATAACATGCACCTTCTATCCTTCCCATGACATAACAAAATGTTACTTAATTCTTACGGGAAGTATGAACTTTGTCATGTCTTGTGACACCTTGAA
>NW_021538075.1:0-206 GCF_001605985.2 Dendrobium catenatum | reverse complement strand
TTACTGCCTTAGCCCGGTATGCTCCGCAGCTGGTTAGCACTTCTGCTGAGAGGTGCTACAGATTTCTGAGAGGATTACGAGACACTTTGAGGAAGCCTCTGATACCATTCAGGATTACTGATTCCTCTGAGCTTGTGGAGCGAGCTCGTCTGATTGAGAATGATCTGATGGCTACTCAGCAGTGGTGGACTGCGAGTAGGAAGAGA
>NW_021538074.1:0-277 GCF_001605985.2 Dendrobium catenatum | reverse complement strand
AATTAGGTCTATTAATGAATGATATTTTTATTTTACTAGAAGAAGCCTCATGCTTGAAGCCTAAACTAGGCCACAGATAGATGGTGAACCACAGCGTCTCAAAGGGAAACTGCTTTACAACAACCAAGAATCTATGAAACAACCTCAAAATAATATGAGGAACCAATAAAAATTAGATATAACCTAATAATGGTCTCATGGATCCCTTATCTTGATTCATCAAGTTTGAGATTTACTCAGCTGAGAAGGTAGTCGACCTAGCCTAGCTTTGAGACGC
>NW_021538073.1:0-798 GCF_001605985.2 Dendrobium catenatum | reverse complement strand
AAATTTAAAAGAAATTTTATTTCGTTTCAATAATTTTTTAAAGGGGACTTAAATTTTTTAAACTACTAATTCACCCCCCTCTTGGTAGCCTTGGGACATTCACTTAGTCTTAACAACCTAATTACTAGACTCAACATGGTGGAGCTTGTGTAGATTATTGAGATTGATTCTATTTTAGCTTAGCTAGATGTGACATGAAAGATTTAAATATGATTAGGTTTTTTTATATGTCGGTAATTAAAGTTCACTTAAATATACACAATTTTACATATCAAATAGTAATAAAGTGTTAAAGAAGAGATTTAAACCCGCAAGAAAGAGTTATACTTGCAATAAAACTACTATTGTTTACTATAATTGCATAAGTTATCAAACTGAAATAAAATAATATTATTGAAGTTCGTACCATTGAATAAAAATAAGTAAAATAATTTATTCAATTTTAATAAAATATTTTGGATTGATGCATATAAATATTATATATTTTTTTATTGGTACTCTTAATTTTAGATGTGGATCAGAGCATATGCATTTCTTGATCTCTGTCAAGCTTGTAGGCGTGAAAATGATATATGTTGACTTCCTACAGTTTTAATATCTCCATATAACCTAAAATATTCAAACATTATATGTCTAGACATGAGAGTATTCTATCTCAATACTCTTGATTATTCTTGCATTCCTCCATTAAGGCTATACATCACACTAAAATTTAACTACATACATGGCCATTGTATGTATTAAATGAAGAATGCGATATATTAAAAACATCCATAAATTTTTTAGAGTACAAGAGTA
>NW_021538072.1:0-262 GCF_001605985.2 Dendrobium catenatum | reverse complement strand
CTCAATCAAATAAGAATTGACGACCGAGGGATTTGGGGGTAGGATCAGCCCCAAAAGTAGTCTTTGATACCTCTAATTTGGTGATCGCGGCCTCCGATTTGATGATCGTGGCATCTGCTTCTTCTTTTTTCTTTTAATAATAATAATAATAATCAATATTATTATTATTAATTATAATAATAATAATGAAATAAAATAAACCTCTCTTCTTCCTCACGGTTTCAAGGAAGCCAGAAGTCCTGTTCGCGTGGAAGGAGGATCA
>NW_021538071.1:0-396 GCF_001605985.2 Dendrobium catenatum | reverse complement strand
AAGGGTTCTCTGCCCACACTAGGAGAGTGTGAAAGGATGGACAATTCTCTGCCAACACTAGGGATAAGTGTAAAAGGATGACGGTTCTCTGCTGCACCGGCCGAGTAGTGGTGAAAAGAGTATTTATAAAGGCTTCTCTGCCTTGATGTGGGTGCAGAAAGAGAGAAACTAGCAAGGAGAAGGTAGAAGAGAAACCTACTATAAAGAAGGGGAGAAAGAAGTTGGATTCAAAGAAAACTAGGTTGCGAAATACGAATCTTTTGAGGAATTTAAAGAAAACTAGGTTGTGGATTCAAAGAGATAACACCACAATAAAGGTGGTTGGGACAAGTATGATTGGAAATTTAAAGAATTTTTTAATAGACAATATATTATTGGTTGAAGGCTTAAAACATA
>NW_021538070.1:0-407 GCF_001605985.2 Dendrobium catenatum | reverse complement strand
TATTGATAACTTACTTGACTCACTCATTGCTTACGAGTAAGGGGTGAATCAAAAAAATCTTGATGCAGGTGAGAAGAGAAAGGAGAAAACCATTGCACTAAAGGCGCACAAATCGGATTCTGAAGCTTTTGTGTCTGAAAGCGATGAAGTTTCCTTCATCACAAGGCAATTCAAAAGCTTTCTAAGGAAGAAACAAAAGCATCATAAAAGTTGGGGAAAAGGTCAGGAACATAAACATGTTAAAGGATCTTTTGATGTTGTATGTTTTGAATGCAGGAAGCCTGGACATGTGAGAACTGATTGCCCTATGCTTAAAGATCACTCAAGCAAAGGAAAGGGTGAGGAGAAACCTAAGCTAAGGAAGGATAAAATGAGAGTACAAAAAGCATTTTGGGCGGATTCGGCAT
>NW_021538069.1:0-282 GCF_001605985.2 Dendrobium catenatum | reverse complement strand
TTAGAACTAAAAACATAATATATTCAATTTTATAATAAAATAAATGCCTTAAATCTTGGATTGCATTGCCAATCAATTTTGTAGGATTAACATGATTTATCACTTAAGTTGTCAAACAGTTTTTAGGATTTAACAGACCCAAAATTTACTAAAAATCCTAAGTAGCTAAATCCTACTGTTTGGATACTTGATTTTATGTGGGATTTTAGGATTTATGCAAAATCCTACCAAACAGAAATCGTTTAATCTCACAACGAATTAAATCCTTTGGTTTCCTCTTTT
>NW_021538068.1:0-487 GCF_001605985.2 Dendrobium catenatum | reverse complement strand
AATCCACCATCTTATTTCTATATATAAGAGCAAGGGGCTTGCCACCTAACTCATGCAACTCCTCCTCAAAACACTTGTTCCACATCCTTCTCACGATACACCTCATCCCTAACCTCAACAAGGTCAAAGGTAAAGTTAATGGCGTAACAACCCTTATTACTTTTTTCCTTAGTCTAGGTCAATCTACCCAATCAAACTCAACCTAATAAATTCCCATCACCCCAATCCTATTTATTGGGATCATATCCAAACCCTTAGGACATCAATTTATTAAAAGATATTGAGAGAGAGTAGTGTGCACAAGCCCAAGAAAACAAACAAGTGTGTTAGTTCTTAGTGCAAGAAAGATAGCCCCCAATCTTGTAGTTGATGATTTTGGCTAGATCGTTTGATCAGATATTAAGGGAAGTGCAAAGGAATGAACTATATGATTTTTTTTTCCTCTTATTGTTCTCCTTTTTCTCCTCATATTATCATCCCCTCCATC
>NW_021538067.1:0-926 GCF_001605985.2 Dendrobium catenatum | reverse complement strand
AAACAGTTCTTCTGTTCTTCCTTGTTCTGTGAATACAGGTCGTGTGCTTGATGTCTGAAAACTTGAAATTGAGCCGTGCTTATTGGTTGAGCAAGGGAACAGTGAAGACCCGATCATTTTTGTTTTATTTGTAATTTGTAAATGATATGTAATTTTTTTGTAAATAATATGTAATTTATTTTTAATTTATTGATTTGTAGTTTGTAAAATGTAAATGATATGTTTTGTTGTATATTTTAAAAAATTGTTTGAATGGTGTATATTTTAATTGTAATTAAATACAAAAACTAATTTTAATTTTTTTGGGTCAAACGGGTCTGATCGGGTTGATCCGGACCTGAAGCGGGTCGGGTTCGGGTCCAACAAACTGACCCGTTTTGAAAAATGGGTCGGGTTTAGGTTGACCCGTATGTACCCGGGTCAGTTTCGGGTTGAACCCGAACCCGACCCGTGACCCGGTTTTGACAGGCCTAGAGGTAATATTTTCTACATATTATTCAACTTAAAAATGAGCTCCACTACACCTCCGTGTGCGATCAATCATTGATCAAGTATCTTAAAAATAAAACAAAATGGATGTGATAGAACTTGACTAAAGAGTTGAGCAGTCGTGACATTTATTTCTCCCAATTTTCATAATGAATTTCTTGGTGTGGTGTGACTCTGTGATTTTTTTTTTTCCTATTATGAATCTTTCCATGTTAAATCATGGTGTCTTTTACTTTCCGATGCTTTTACTTTATTGCTTATTTCATCATTATGGTGTTTACTACTCACATACCTAACAGACATATCATTTTAGTATTGAATTGTGCTTTTGCATGTACATAAGCAATTGCTTGTCAACACTCATAACCTGAAGTAGAAGACAAAAACAAAAGAGATAAATACCAAAATAAAAAATTGCAACACAAATGTCATCAATT
>NW_021538066.1:0-207 GCF_001605985.2 Dendrobium catenatum | reverse complement strand
TCCTAAGGAGAACTATTTGCTTAAAATGCTCCGCATCTGACAAACTTGAGCAATTCACTTTCAGCTCTGGCACACCAGTATTCTTTTTATGTTTGGTTCTAATGAACAGCTTACGTGCAGCAACCAAAAATAAATAAAATCCTATAGTACCAAAAAAAGAATACGAATGCGTTTAAAATAGAATAATTAAGTTTAAGCACAAAAATA
>NW_021538065.1:0-284 GCF_001605985.2 Dendrobium catenatum | reverse complement strand
TCTTAGGAAGATTACCCAAAATGATCTAGTTAGAGGCTTACCTAAGTTAGACTTCACTACGGACCACCTATGTGATGCCTGCCAACTAGGAAAATAAGTTAAGTCTTCATTTCATTTAATTAAGGACATCAACACCTTTTAGCAACTAGAAATTCTTCATATGGACCTATTTTGACCAGTTGGTACAGTAGGCTTAAGAGAAAAGACATGAACTTGTAATAATAAACTATTCTAGGTTCACTTGGGTTAGATTCCTAGCTTAGAAAAGTGAATCATTTGAGGAG
>NW_021538064.1:0-244 GCF_001605985.2 Dendrobium catenatum | reverse complement strand
CCACTGTAAGTAATCTTATCAACTCTACTCTGGAATACTGGGATACTAACCAACGAAAGCTGTCTTGTTCTTGGTATCCTCCTCCACCTGGGTGGATAAAAATAAATGTAGATGCTTCTATCTTAAACAATAATGTGGCTGGTTTTGGAGGTGTGGCAAGAGACGACAAAGGAAGATTTCTGATAGCTTTTGGAGCTAATCTTATTCATTGGGACATTGCACAAATTGAATTTATGGCGGTTCT
>NW_021538063.1:0-378 GCF_001605985.2 Dendrobium catenatum | reverse complement strand
CTCGTTTTGTTTATATTTTTAGCTAATATATTTTAAAAATAAGTAAAAATTATTTTGATTAAAAGTTTATTAGTAATTTTAATAATACATAAAACTTAATTTTATTTTTTAAATGAAAATATATAAAGTATATTGACCTGGATTTCGGCAGAGACATAATAGGGCTTAAGGTTGAGTCACTGTAATTTTCTTATGCCATTTGATGCAATATAAACTGAGTTATGGATTTTTTTAAAATCTTGATCATGATTTGATCTTTATTTTTGTAAATTCATAACACATTCAACCTAAAATCCAATCATGGCATGTTAGACTTCTATGGGATCAGTGTAAAGTCTCCTTTTCACTGAAAATAGGTTTAGATCTTGATCATGTATG
>NW_021538062.1:0-604 GCF_001605985.2 Dendrobium catenatum | reverse complement strand
AGGGTGAGGAGAAACCAAACTTCAAAAGGACAAGAGCAAGAAGAAATTCTAAAAGGCATTCTAGGAGAATTCTGCATCAGATTCCTCTCCTTGAGGAGGAGACAACAAACTTGGGCTTGATGGCAAACAATAGTCTTGGTCAAAGTAACCAAGAAGTATGTGCACTAACCTATGAGCAACTCCTTGAAATTTCTGAAAAAATATATGCATTATATAGGAAACTTAAGAAAACTCATGCTAGCTTGAAATTAGAATTTTTAATTTACAAAAAGAGCATGAAATTCTTCTCAAAGACTATTCAACAATTGATTCAAATCACATGGCTTTACTTGATGAGTTTGATGCATTTAACAAAAAGCATGCTGAGTTATCTGATTCTCATGATTCTTTAAAATTGTCCCATGCTGAGTTAGAAAAAGAATATTAAAAATTTAAAAATTTAAAAACCTTTGAAAATTAAAAATCTTCATTTCATGGATCACATAAAAAGCATCACCATAGCAGTAGATTAGTGCATCATTTTTCTGGAGTTAGATGTTTATCATGTGGCATGCGAGGACACATAGCACACACTTGCACAATTCATCATAGCTCACATTGGGTA
>NW_021538060.1:0-264 GCF_001605985.2 Dendrobium catenatum | reverse complement strand
TATTATGTCATTTTCATAGATGATTACTCTAAGTTTTTGTGGCTTTTTCCTCTTATTTCTAAAAATGAAGTTACTACTACGTTTATTCAATTTGTATCCTTTATTGAACGGCAAACGAATCGTAAACTTAAGATCATTCGCACAGACGGTGGCGGCGAGTTCGTCAACCACAAATTTCACGCGTTTACTCGGAATGCAGGCATCTGTCATCAGACTGCTTGTCCCTTTACCCCCGAACAGAACGGGGTTGCTGAACGAAAGCAC
>NW_021538059.1:0-361 GCF_001605985.2 Dendrobium catenatum | reverse complement strand
GCCTCAATTACATCAAATATTATTCAAATGTCACGTGATTCACAAAATGGATTATGTTTACGCGTCCAAAACATCAAAACTACCAATAAACGGTTCTCAAGACTAATTCGGTCAAACCCAAACAACAAAAATGGGCACAAATTTAATTTGAAACGTCAGTATTGCCATCAAAAGTACTAAAAAGTTTCAAATTCTGCAAAATAGGTTATGAAGATGCATATGGAACTTTGAAAATACCCTAAGTACACACTCATATTGTCCTATCTACAGCACAAAGGTAAAACGCGGAACTACCTGCACACGAGGTGATGACACACAATTCTTGAGGCGTGAGAAATGAGGATCCATTATAAAAGATTAA
>NW_021538058.1:0-267 GCF_001605985.2 Dendrobium catenatum | reverse complement strand
AATAAGTTGGATCTTAAGAAATCAGCTATTTAATTTTTTAAATAATTAAATTTATAATATCCACAATAACTTTCAAAAAAGTTAATTTCCCACAACAACTTTACAACTAACTTTAAAAAATACTGCAACTTATCCAAACAAACCCTACATACTTAAATGGTACAAAAATGATTAAAAAAATGATATGATCATAATTTCATTAAAATATATTAAATTTAAAGTTAAAAGAGAGAAAAAAATTTAAATAAAATAATATTGCAAAATTAT
>NW_021538057.1:0-322 GCF_001605985.2 Dendrobium catenatum | reverse complement strand
TTACAACATACCATGTTCTAAAGATTTGATCATATGCAAAATGAGCTCTCTATTTTGGAACGCTCTTGACCACCCTCACCCTCGTCCTCTCTCTAATCTATCTAAACATCCCCATCAATCTTTTTATAGCCTCTACATGCTTAATTAGCCAACCACCCTAAACCTCCACAACACCTTTCTAACACACCACGAAATCCTAAGAAAATGTTCACATTACTTCACTCACCATTGCATCCTCAAGCGCTTGCAGCTCCCACCACCCCAAGTGCTACTCCTCTCCTATATGTCGCACCATCATGGATGTGCCACTACCGAGCATGTT
>NW_021538056.1:0-320 GCF_001605985.2 Dendrobium catenatum | reverse complement strand
GCTCTTTTTCACAACACTCAAGGAGTCAGTGCTAAGGTGATTCAATCATCTGCCATTGGGAGTGATCACCTCTGTTTATTTCAAGGGAATGTTTATCAATTGATTTGCTAGTACTTAGAGACCCCATAAGAGCTCTCAGGCTCTATTAAGATGAGATAAGAAGAATCACTAAGGTGCTTCATCACGAGGTTCTATAAGGAGATGTTAGACATGAATGACTTGGAGCCTACAGTGGCCCATGCTACCTTAACCCAAATACTGAGGGAAAATCCTTTTAGATATTCACTTAGTTGAATCTTACTCAACCACTCGCTATCAAG
>NW_021538055.1:0-206 GCF_001605985.2 Dendrobium catenatum | reverse complement strand
TGCAAAAGGAGATACACTATTGGTATTAGTGCAATACGCAGAGGGTGCCTCTTGGGAGTGGATGTAGGTCTGGTTTAGACCGAACCACTATAAATCTTGTGTCATTTATTTTTATTGCTTTTTATTTTCTGCATTTTTTTTTAAGTTATGGTTGAAAAACTTTTTTTTTAAATTCATTAAAGTTTATTTTCAGTTCAATTTACCTA
>NW_021538054.1:0-204 GCF_001605985.2 Dendrobium catenatum | reverse complement strand
CTCTCTCTCTCTCTCTCTCTCTCTCTCATTATATATGTTATCATGTATGTTATTAAGTGTTTGTCAATACATCATACTATTATATAAATTATGCTTGTATGTAAATGTCATATCATTTATATTAAGCAAGGCAAGACATCCCTCTAAATCAAAATGTTTTTCTATTATTTCATGTCAATCAATCCTTAAACAAATGACATTCAT
>NW_021538053.1:0-281 GCF_001605985.2 Dendrobium catenatum | reverse complement strand
AGTAGAAGGCTTAAAGCATAATCTGTTAAGTATAAGTCAGCTATGTGATAAAAGATATTGTATGAATTTTTTTCCTACTAGCTACATATTAAGCCTAAATGGTAAAGATGTTTTGAATGGAAAGAGGGTAAATAATATTTATATGCTTGACTTGAATTATATTCAATCTCCTACTGCTTTTTATTTGAAAACTGTATCTGTTGAGTCATGGCTTTGGCATAGGAGACTTTGTCATTCTAGCCTGAAAAACCTTAGAAGGATTATCCAAAAGAACTTAGTGA
>NW_021538052.1:0-294 GCF_001605985.2 Dendrobium catenatum | reverse complement strand
TAATAGCAGCTTCTTAATTTCCCTAACATAATAGAAAAGATCCAGGATACAACTCACATCCTCATTAGCATGAAAAGATAAAAATCATAATCATAGTTCACCTCAAATAAGCAACTTAGTTAAGTTAAGAGAAATGCATAACTGAGTACCATACAAAATCTAGAGTGATAGTAGTAAAATAATTACCATTATGAATAAGACCCGCAAAAGCTAAAATAAGGCAGCCATTACTATCCATGATAGCTCCACCACAACCCAAAGAAGAATAACTACTAGCACCATCCACATTCAATT
>NW_021538051.1:0-454 GCF_001605985.2 Dendrobium catenatum | reverse complement strand
TTTGAATTTACTTTAAAATTAAACAATTATTTTTAATAAAAAAAGTTTTAAAATAGTGAAAAAATTATTTTTCTTTAAATAACAATGAATTTTTTACCCATTTTCTAAATGAATCCAATAGTGTATGCAGTCGATTACAAATTAGGCCCTTCCTTGGGGGAAGGCCTTGGCTTGATGTAGTAAATATACATCATATAAAGTGCATTACATGGTCGAAAGTGTAAGAATTAATATTGACATGTTTGTTTGGTCGGCATGAACATAGTCTGTGGGTGACAGAGGTTGGAAAGATCGTAGTCGGGTGACAATGGTCGGAAGGATCGTAATCGGGTGATGGTGGTCAAAAGGATCGTGGTTGGTGGGCGAGGGTCAGAAGGACCGAAATAGACGGGCGATGGAGGTCAGAAAGACTGTAGTCTGGCGATAGAGATCGAAAGTACCGTTGTCTAGCGAA
>NW_021538050.1:0-645 GCF_001605985.2 Dendrobium catenatum | reverse complement strand
TTAGCCGGCTCTATTGCCATCGTTGGTCGACAATTGATCATTGTCATCGACTGTCAGCAAACATCATTACAGCACATCGCATTCATTTTACTTTAAACTAAACAAAAAAGTAACCTCCTCTATTCTTTTTACGCACTTCCAAACAAATTCAAACATTTCAAATGAACTAAATACACTCCTTTTACATAGCTTTGATAATGCAATATATAACTAACTTAAAATATTTATGAATAAGCGGAAAGGAGTTAGACAACTTAGGCTTCGTTTGAAACAGTTTTTTTAATGATTTTTAAAACGGTTTTTTAATATAAAATTTTTTAATCCTAAATATTTTTGCATTAAAATGTTGCTTTAAAAAATAACAAAAAAAAAGAGAATGTGTTTATTATTATTTTTATTTTTTCATTATTTTCTTTGTTGCGCTATGGCAAATGAATTTATCCTCCACACAGTCACCAACACAAATTTCAAGGCCAGTTTTGATAGAAGAATAGAATAAGGAAAAGGATGATTACAGAGAAAAAACAGCTACAATATAGAGAAGTAGATGAAGGCAACATATATGGATATAAAGCAACATAAGACATATTGTAATAAACTGCTTCTTAAAATAGTTTTTTAATTAATTTTTTTATTGTTTTTTAA
>NW_021538049.1:0-255 GCF_001605985.2 Dendrobium catenatum | reverse complement strand
CTAAGACTAACAAAGCCCCAAATTTAAGATTTAGATCTTTCACCTTAAGATCCGTCACTCATACTTATAGTGGTGGCTAGCGGAAGAGAACCATAAGTAGACTTAGCGACGCTACTAATAGGCAAGTGATCTTGAGAGGACTTGTCGCCGGGCCGGGAATCGGATTCGGAGAAGTGGGGGGACGGCCTTCAATGATCCACGTGTAGACGGAGAAGTGATCGTCGATGGACTCCACTAGTGTTGGTAGGATCCGAT
>NW_021538048.1:0-399 GCF_001605985.2 Dendrobium catenatum | reverse complement strand
CTGTCTATATAATTGTTGCGGACTAGAATATACGCGGAGATACAATTAGAAAATTTTCGTCTTAGTGTTGTATGAATATCTAGCACACAAATATAAGAGAAATAGAAAACATCAGGATTTTTACATAGAAAACCCTAAAAATGGAAAAAACCATGGGGCCGCGCCCAGTTGAAATAATTTCACTAGTATTTATTTGTAGTACAAGAGGCTGATTCATCCTTAAAATTTAAGACGATCTGTTTACAATGCTTCACTTCCGGATTGAGATCTAATTATAACGTCGGGCAGAGTTCCTACATCACTTAGAGATCGAACAGAATTTTGGCGTCGGCCAGAACTCTGGCGTCACTTAGGCGTCAGGAAGAACTCTGGCGTCGATCAGAAGTTGGGCAGAATTTT
>NW_021538047.1:0-258 GCF_001605985.2 Dendrobium catenatum | reverse complement strand
GCTTGTAGGGCTTGGAGGACCTCGAATAGTACTTCAGGCGACTTGGTTCATGAAGGAAAAGAGAGAGAAGAGGTCCGGTACTAACTAAATGAATCGAGTCCATTGAGCAGATCTCCCAAACCTCTTAAGAATAGGCGTAACCCACCTCATGGGCTTTTCATATCTTTAGCTTCTGGCCAATCCTATCTTGATTGATCGTCTATGTTCACTTGAACGGGGGAAAGGCATTTTTAGCGCTCTTCTATAGGTTCGGCCTAC
>NW_021538046.1:0-303 GCF_001605985.2 Dendrobium catenatum | reverse complement strand
CCTCGAGAGCTCTTATAGTCAATTTGTAAAATGAATTTATATCTTCCAAAATTTGATTGGTATAATTGATTCTATATGCTTTGCTCTCAGATTCATCCTTAAAACTTTTAAATTCCTTTTCAAGATCAGCATAGGATGATTTTAGATTTTCAAAATTTTTATTTAAGTCATCATATTCATCAAGTAGTTTCATATGGTTGTCATCTATTAAAGCATGGTCTTTTCTAAGGATTTCATGTTCCTTTTTGAGTTCTTCCAGTTCTAAACTAACACTAGCATGCATCCTTTTCATTTTCCTATATG
>NW_021538045.1:0-421 GCF_001605985.2 Dendrobium catenatum | reverse complement strand
CTTCGATACATCACGACGAAGATGAGGCCAAAAAAATTGTTGCTGGAGCTGAGCAACTGTGTTTTCGCGGCCCATTTAAGCTGAAAGTCCGCCTGCATGTATTTCTTTAATAAATTGCTGCCTCCACGATGAAGTAGGTACGCACAGCAGATAGCCCTTGAATAAGAAACCATGTCGAATAGAATAGTCGGCTGCTGGTTCCTGATTGCAACATTTAAGCCAATGCTCTTTAAAAAATTCATCATGTGGATACAAGTCTTTTAAGCACTCTAACCCAACAAACTCTGTTTGCAGCTGGGTTATAAGAACAGCCCTTCGGCTGAGTGCATCCGCAACAGTATTTTGCACGCCACTTTTATGCTGCAGAACAAATGTGAATCTTTATAAAAAAATGATCCAGCGAGCATGCATCCGATTAATG
>NW_021538044.1:0-316 GCF_001605985.2 Dendrobium catenatum | reverse complement strand
CTAGTGTTAAAGGAGCACCAACTCTGTTTCTCTAAGCAATATTATTTTTTTTCTGGGGAAATCTCTAAGCAATTTAAACTATCATATGCAGACCCTACTAGGTTGGCAATACAATTATTGTAATATTATATTATAAATAGTTAATAAAAGAAATAGAAAGAAAATATGATTGGTCGAAGAAGTTTGACTCTTTTATTTAGTTATTTTTCTTTTTTTTGTGACAAGAAAGTACTGTTTTAGGCCAGTGAATATTCCGATCGGCCTAACATGCAACCCACATCAATTTATACGGGTCAACACTTAAGACTTTCACAAC
>NW_021538043.1:0-261 GCF_001605985.2 Dendrobium catenatum | reverse complement strand
TTATCGTCTAAGGACGACTTGGGCTCTGGAAAATTTTTGGACAGACGATCCAACATTTCGTCCAGACGAACCATACAGACAAAACAGTTTTCCTTGAACAACCTGTACCGATCGTCCTCGGACGATCCAACTTCGTCCTGGACGAACCTGGAGCAAAACTGATATTACACTTTGTTTGGGAAGAAATGTAAAGGGGGTACCACATCACTAGGGATATTGCTGCCACGATGCCAAGCTCTCTATTTGAGTGAATTAGGGAGA
>NW_021538042.1:0-325 GCF_001605985.2 Dendrobium catenatum | reverse complement strand
TTTCTTCCAAATTTATTCTATCAATCTTTTGGGAGTTAATCTCAATCTCATCTTCAACAACATTTGGCTCTTCTAAATTTCCAGATTCATCAAATACAACAAGTGTGGTTTCTTCAATGACCAAAGTTCTTTTGTTGAGGGGTTCTAGGTGCAAAAAAATTGTGATCAATTCCTTTTTCTTTACAAAAATTTTTAAATCTTTCATTTTCAAATTCTCCTCCAAGATCACTTTGTATAAAAATTATTTCACACCCTAATTTCCTTTGAATACAAGTCTAAAAATTTCTAAATTCCTCAAATGATTCACTCTTATGAAAAATAAATC
>NW_021538041.1:0-659 GCF_001605985.2 Dendrobium catenatum | reverse complement strand
ATATTGAATTTTATTTAAAATTAAATTAAGGTTTAATTTGCTATCAAATCAAGGAAATTTTAATTTTTGTTGGTTAAGGATTCAAATCTGGTCAGTTAGAGAGGTTATACATAATTTTTGAGTTTAAATTAGATTTATTACATTTTCTGGAATGTGTAAATCCAATGAAAATTTTCCTATGGGCTGAGAGTGTCACTAAGTTTAAGTGGTTCAAGTTTCAACTCAAGAGGAGGTGAATCCTAATTATTGAAAATATTCTAAGTTCTCTAAACAAATCCTTAATTATTGTCCTTAATGACACTAAGTTTGAATATGTTCAAATCAAAGTTTTAACTAACCCTTGGACAACATATAAGAAAACACACATAACAACACAATCAAATCCTTAAATTAGGAGAGCCTAGGCTAGGTGGTGTGTGCACCCTAAGAATGCAAATAACAAGATAAAGCTTAATTAATTGAGGGATTAACCAATAAAAAATTAACAAAATAATTGCTCATTGATTAACCACCACTCCCCACTAATTTTTTTCAAGTATGCTTAATCAAAGTTTAAAATTTCATGGACAAACTCAAAACTCAAAAAATTTAACCTACATAATTTTAAAATTAATTTTAATATTTAGAAAATAGGTTAATTTTATAAATTATAGAAAAAT
>NW_021538040.1:0-229 GCF_001605985.2 Dendrobium catenatum | reverse complement strand
TCAAAACATAAAACATGTATACTTACAAAAGTTTGGAATCTGATTTCTTGCTAGTCCTTCTTCCCTCGATCTCACCACGATTAAACACCTATAAGTATTAATTTTTGATTCTTAAAATCTACAAAAATGATTTAAAACAAAATCTTTTCTTTCTAAACTATTCTAGGTTATCTTTCCTTCACTCTCACTCTATCTCTCTCTCTCTCTCATTTTCTTAATTATAAACATA
>NW_021538039.1:0-321 GCF_001605985.2 Dendrobium catenatum | reverse complement strand
ATTGAAATCAAATCAATACAGTAAAACCTATTCCATACCAGTCAATGAATCACATGCAGCAGTTCAATACGGTGTATCAATGAAACGATAGTATCAATAAGTCAATATCAATAAATCAGTATCAATGAATCAATAGTATCCATGTCCATAGTATCAATGAATCAATACAATATCGATATCCATATCAGTAGCAGTATCAATGCTCAATGAAATAATGTGAATATCAATGAAATCGTACAGAAAATCCGTAAATCCGTTAATAAATAAATTTCAGTACAAATCCATCGATATCAATAAATTCATGAATCAATAATGCGATAA
>NW_021538038.1:0-297 GCF_001605985.2 Dendrobium catenatum | reverse complement strand
TAGTCGTGCTTTATTCTTAACATATTATTTCAACTTATTTAAATATCTGTTAAACGATTACAATTATCAGTTACCATAAAAAATATTTAAGACAACTTAATAAAAATATGTTTCACCTCTCAAAAGAGTACATCCAATGATATTGCACAGGTCCACTAACTCTAGCTTCATAAGGTAGATGGACTGAAAGATGTTCTATAAAATCAAAAAATCATGGGAGAAAATTTTTTTCTAACTTACATAGGATGATTGGTATGTTCTCTTTGCTCCTCCGTAAAACATATTTGCTTAGTTCAT
>NW_021538037.1:0-1096 GCF_001605985.2 Dendrobium catenatum | reverse complement strand
AGCTTAACAACCTAATTCATAGTGAATGAGTTTCAACAAGTGGTATTAGAGATTTGTTTCAAAATCATAAGTTTAGACTACTTTTTGATTAACATTGATGGCTACATTTAGAAATCGAAATACACCTGAGGGTTACTCTATAACTAGACCTCCACTGTTTGACAATATACCTTATGATTTTTGGAAAACTCGTATGTCTACTTTTTTACAGTCACTTGATTTTCGTATGTAGATCTTAGTTCAGGAAGGATATACAAAACCAACTAGATTAGTTGACGAAGTTAGGGTTGAAACACCTTTTGCAGACTGGACAGTAGAAGAACATGACTTAGCATAACTAAACGCCAAATACTTGAATAGTTTCTTTTGTGCTTTAAAATTAGAAGACTACATGCGGCTTTCCACTTGCAAAAGTGGAAAGGACATATGAGATAGACTTTGTATAACATATGAGGTTTAGCAATCTAGACTTAATATCTTGTTACATGATTATGAACTGTTTCGCATGAAACCAAATGAATCTATTTCTGATATGTACACAAGATTTACACAAATTATCACCTCTTTACATGCATTGGGTAGGGAGTTAACAAATGTTGAAATGGTTAATAAGATTCTTCATTTCTTACCTACTACATATGATGCTAAAATTACTACAATTACAGAGTCTATGGATTTAAACATTTACTCTATTAACAATCTTCTTGGTTCGCTTATTGCTTATGAGCAAAGAGTTAGCCAAAGAAAAGTTGATGCAGGTGAACCACGAAGGGAGAAAAACATAGCACTGAATGTGGAAGAGTCTGAGAGTGAACACTCACAACCTGAGAATGAAGACAACATCGCATTAATGACTAGACAGTTCAGAAGCTTTCTGAAAAGGAAGCAAAAGAGACGCCAACAATGGAATATAGGTAAATTCAATAGAAATGCCAAGGTTTCAAATGATATTATTTGCTATGAGTGCAGGAAAGCTGGACATATAAAGACAGATTGCCCAAAACTCAAAGCCAATCCTAGCAAGGAGAAGGTAGAAGAGAAACCATTTGTGAAGAAGGGAAAGAAGAAGTTCCAACGAGCTTTTTGGGCGGACTCA
>NW_021538036.1:0-1491 GCF_001605985.2 Dendrobium catenatum | reverse complement strand
TTATTTCGGTTCAATAATTTTCTATAAGGGGATTTAGATTTTTTAAACTACCAATTCACCCTCCTCTTGGTAGCCTTGGGACATTCACTTAGGCTTAACAACCTAATTACTAGACTCAACAGAGGACAGTGGCAAGAAGGAGGAATGAGAAATTGGCACCAAGGTACTTCGGGACCTATGAAGTGTTGGATAAGATCGGAGCTGTGGCGTACCGATTAAAGTTACCCCCATCAGCTACCATACATCCAGTTTTTCATGTATCACAGTTGAGGAGAGCTATTAGGGAGCATGCAGCTAGTACAGTTTACCTGTGACACTAACTGAGGATTTGGAAGTGATATTAGAACCTCTGGAGCTTACAAGCGTCAGATCAGATAAGGATGGCAACAAAGAAGTGCTGATTAGGTGGAGAGGCCTTCCCGATTTTGATGCTACTTGGAAGCCAATGGAAAGAATGAAAGAGCAATTCCCTTCCTTTCACCTTGAGGACAATGTGAGTTTTTACGAGGGGAGTATTAATATGCCGCCGGCCCAGGAGGGGCCGGCTGGACCGGTCCAAGTTTATTCACGCCTGAATAAACAGAGGAGGGTGGCAGTAATTCCAGGTGGACCCAACTTGTCTTAAGTGCTTTTAGGAGGGAAAATTTGAATGTAGAAGGCTATTTTAGGAAGTTTAGTATTGTCCTTTATGAGGAATTAATTTAATTAGGAGATTTGGGGGGGGGGGGGGGGGGGGGGAATTGGGGATCATCTTGAATTTGAATTATTTTGAGATCTAGAGTTTGGCGTTCTTGGGCTCTTGGCTTTGCCGGAGATCGTTGGAGAGTTTTTCCTTTCTCTCAAATTGAAGGAAAGTTGTATCTTGCAAGTGCTTTTCATCTTTTATTGAAATAAAAGTGTTCGCTTCGTTTCCCTACGAGTTTCTATTGTGTTCCTCTCAGTTTTTCCCTGTTTCCTGCTGTTTTTCTGCTGTGGACAGCAGTTTTGCTGTTGAATTTTCACTGGTTTGGGTTAGGATTGCTTGCGAACTCAAGTATTACCTTAGGGTTACTTGCGAACTAAAGTATTTCCTATCAACACCTCATCGCCCATCCCTGCAAAGGATCCCATCATTCCACTTAAAGGGAGCATATTATTGAAGCCCAATCTTAAACCGAAATAAAGGAAACACATCAAAATGGTGATTTCAATAAAGTTGATAGTCATGACAAAGATAGTAAAGAAATGCATTTTGCGACATGCCTATTTTATTTATTAGAATATGGAGTTTAAAAAAAAAACTAACACATTAATATATGCTTGTATATCTTTCTTCAATTCATTTGAAGCATGATAATGAAGAAAAGTAAACATATACAACAAAAAAAAAATGTATAAAAGGAGATGAAGATGTAAATGTAATATTTAAAGGGAGCTAATGAATTTCAATCTTAAGATAGAAGAAGGAAGCAGGTCTATTAGTACAGCCAAATATATAAACACTTTTCTGTA
>NW_021538035.1:0-202 GCF_001605985.2 Dendrobium catenatum | reverse complement strand
AAAAAGGTAGGCATTAAATTTTGGGCTCATTTTATGGCTCTTGACAATTTGATTGGCGCACTGCGCATCTTTTGATACACTTTGTGTATTCAACATTTTCAAATTGGCGTCTTTGCGCGTCTTTTATTTTTGGCATCTTTGGCCAATATTTTTTTCTTATGCTATCTTTCTTAAATCTTAAAAATAAAAGTAAACCCATCTT
>NW_021538034.1:0-2017 GCF_001605985.2 Dendrobium catenatum | reverse complement strand
AGGTCGGTTCTGGAAACTGCTAAAAACCGTTCTAAGTTGGTTAATTGTTTGGACGAAAATTTATTTGTCTGGATGAAATTTTTACAGAGGATCGATCGTCCTGGACGATTATTTATTTCGTCTGGACAAAAATTTTCCAGAGGACAAATCGCCATGGACGATAATTTAATTTCGTCTGAACGAAAATTTCCAGAGACCCGATCATCCTGGACGATTATTAATTTCGTCTGGACGAAAATTTTCTAGAGGACCAATCGCCATTGACGATAATTTAATTTCGTCTGGACAAAAATTTTACAGAGAACCAATCGTCCTTTACGATTGTAAATTCATCCTGGACGAATAGGACTTACAAAAATTTTGAAGCAAGTTCCTATTCGTTTCATATGCTCAGAAGGAGATAACTGTCTGATCGTCCAGTACGAATTGATATCGTCCCGTACAATCAGTATAAATTTTATATGATCTCCTTATGTGTGTGTGTATGTTTTTATTCACTCAAATTATAATCACTTCCTTTCAATTTGATTTCTAAGAAAAGTACAAGCTTCAAATTTTACAAAGTATCTCATGCTAAATTTAATTTGAAGTCTTCGTAGTCTGGAGTTTATTTTTCCTGAAATGTTAGTACACATAAGAGCAAATACAATTCTTCTAAAAATTGTTAGGAGAGAACTACACATTTAACAATAATGTTTGGAATCATCAAAACTACATAAGTTGTAAAAATGTAAAGCATGCAAATAACAACTATCTTAACATATCTAAGAGATAAATTTGAATCCACCTTAACTAACATAGAGCTTTATGCCCTATTAATTATATAGTATTGATTGATCGCTCAATTATGTGGTTAATATTTATCTAGGGTTCCCTTTCCCATCAAAATTTTTTCCTTTTCAAAACAGTCTTCTTTCTGAGATATAGAAGCATAACCTGCTAGGGCTCTTCTGCAAAGAAGAGGTGGTGGAGAGAAATAAAGACGGAGTAAATTTCTTCAACCCAAACAAATCCTTTGGAGAACTAAGGAATAAGATAGTATAGTATAATTCAGAACATCATAGTACTTTTAAAAAACGGATAAGGATTGTATCCACTTGACGGCTGGCCAAAAAAACTCTTATTTGGTGTTAAATATATATGAATTCAGTGGTATATATGCAAATCCAACAAAAACTGGATAGACTTCAGCTTCAGTTAAATTGTAAGAAAAAGCACTTAATGGGATCCTTTCTTTGCTTTAGAACAATTTCAACAAAAAAAATAGGGCAAGAAAGTGGGCTCAAATTCGCCTTTGTTCAACAACAAGCAGATCAATCCACCAGGACATCTGCAGTATCTTACTCTTGTTGTTACGGGCATCCGAGCAACTCCATTGCCATATAGGATAACACATAAATTTAGATCTCCGGATAGCATCCAAAAAGAGGAATCGCTGTCAACATAATGGGCAAAGTATTATCTGTATGGATCCTCTCATCATTGCTCAATCCAGAGAGATGAGAAGTGAATTGAGTTGAGAAATATAGAAGAAGAAAGATAGAGAGAGAGATATGTAATGTCTTCGAATTATAGTGCTGAATAGTTAGTCAATTGTATTCTTCCGTGAATTGCAGGTAATTAGAACGAACCTTGTGTTTTAGATTCATTGTAACGTGGCACACGTATCTATTTCAATGGAATGGATACGGTAGTGACAGAAAGAGCTAGTACGATATAGCCATATAGGTAAATGTCGGCGTTATGGAGTAAAAATTTGAGTAAGTATTATACAGATTAAGAATTTTTATCAGTGAGATTTGACTTCGTTTTGGCTATCTAAGCTGCTCCGTGCCAAATGCAAGGAGAAATATGGCAGAGAAGCATAGCGTAATCTCGAAAGCATGTCCAAAGCGACTCCCAACCTCGAAATAGTTAGTGGGTGGAAAATTCGCTCTCTCTGGTTGAGGATGTTCAATCATACCATCGCCGTAAACGCTGTTTGCGATGGAGAGTGATTACTCAAGATAGGATTTTA
>NW_021538033.1:0-328 GCF_001605985.2 Dendrobium catenatum | reverse complement strand
ACTTTTGTCTAGAAAAGAAAATTATGTTACTAAAAGGGGTTAGAGGGAGGGAAACAATCAACGGTGTTTCTCCATTTGACCAATTTAGATATGATAATCAATGGCTTTAAATCTCCAAAATCTATAAGCTTAAAAAAATAATCATATAGAAAACCAATCATAAAATCAAAATAAAAACAAAACAATCTAAAATAACAAAAAGCTACAACAAAAAAGAAAAAATAACACAAAATAAATTAAAAAATATTTCAAGAAATTATGAAGCAGTAAGTTTAAGCAATTATGAGCTGCTAGCCTCCATATGTCCAATTATCCTATGCTCCCACGA
>NW_021538032.1:0-251 GCF_001605985.2 Dendrobium catenatum | reverse complement strand
TTAATTTTTGTAAAGCTCGTGATTCTTGTCATTCATCGTGCACACTGAGTCTCTTGCATTCACATTTGCATCTCATCTTCAAGAACTGCAAAAGGATATTAATAACAAGAATACCCAAATCAATGCCAGTTATAAACTTACTGCCAGTCTCAAGAGACGGTTCAAAGAATTTGATATCAGAAATTTTGTATTGGTTCGGATTCGTCCGGAGCATTCCCCCAAGGGACCGTGATAAAGTTATATGCTAGAAG
>NW_021538031.1:0-320 GCF_001605985.2 Dendrobium catenatum | reverse complement strand
CATGCGGGTTTTATAATTATTTTTACCCCTTTTAGTGTACCTATGTGTATACAAACTATAGTGCACGTGGGGGTATTTTAAAATATTTGTAAACGCCTTCTGTCCGCTTGCATAGAAGTTGCGGATCCGGTGGCGTGGCGTCTTGATGTTGACTTCCCCCCTTTCTCATTCACCGGGGAAGGTTTTCTTTTGGAATTTGAAGTCCATTGATTATTGCTTTGCTTTGAAAATATCTCCTTTCGAGATCTTTAATGTAATGAACTTTTTCGTACATCGGGTTGCCGTTGTACTCTAAATATTTGAAGATCTTGATCACCGTT
>NW_021538030.1:0-316 GCF_001605985.2 Dendrobium catenatum | reverse complement strand
ACCCTCCATAATCAATTGATTTGAATAAACTTTTTCAATCACATACTTTATGCTTTGATACATTTTTATATGAATGCATGATACTAGTTTTTTTTATCATAACAAGTAAAGGATAGTCAATTTATAGGAGAACTCCATATGAATAATCAATTAACGGCTAGCTGAGTCAGCATGGGTAACTGCCAATAGATTTTCCCGTTGCTTAGCAGATAACGGCTATCCGAGTCAGCATGAGTAAGTCGCCCATTTAATGAGCTTTTAGGTGCGAGATACATGTATAGAGGTGTATTGGATGGTACATATGTAAATCTTTTTT
>NW_021538029.1:0-611 GCF_001605985.2 Dendrobium catenatum | reverse complement strand
ATGTTTTAAAGCAAATATACCGGTCGCCACAACCTTACATTTTCTTAATGGTTCGAACCCTGTCGACTTCTATTGACCCGTATAGAAGGATCGGTTTCGAACCTGAATTCACTTGTTAACCCGCGCAGCATCCCTAGACATCACGTGTATACCAATAACACGCTCGCCTGGGCCCATGCGGGTATTTGATTACATTTACCCCTTTTAGATGTCTATGTGTATACAAACTACTGTGCACGTGCCGGGGTATTCTTGAAATAGACGCCTTCTGTCTGCTTATACGAATGTTGCATATCCGGTGGCGTGGCATAGCAACTTCTGGATCAGTTGTTTGCTGCTTTGTACAGGTAGACTGTCGTGCACTACTTGTTGTTTTCTGCAGGTGGCTCGTAGTGCATTAACTAATCTCCTGCCTTGGATCGTTGGAGCTTACACTTCTCGTATTCTCCATGTATTTTGTTGTGGTCTTTGATCTTATATAGTATATCTGCCATTACTATAGATAGGCAGGTAGATGTACTCCATATACTAAAATTGACTTCAGGATACTGCACTTACTGAAGTCTTTCTGCATGTACCCATCAGTGGCATGTAGTACATACATCTATCTT
>NW_021538028.1:0-436 GCF_001605985.2 Dendrobium catenatum | reverse complement strand
AATTAATTTAATTGGAGTTGTATTATTTACTTTTCAATAGGTAGAGATCACGAGAGGCTGCTATTAAAGCCTATGCATGTGAACTTTCTTCCTTGTCTATAGCACTTCAAGTACTACTTATAGCCTCATTGATACAATAAAAAATAACTTTGAACTCCTACAAAAATTTGTAACTGCAAGAAGTTGTGTTAAACTCGATATATATTCCATAAGTCAAGCGAATCAAACATGAGGAAAACAATTAACATCGAACCTAACACCGAGCAAAATTAGTTCAAAAATTTTGATCGCAATCAAAATCATTTAATCGTCACCCGTTTCACTAAAAAGTCTGCACTAACACATTCAAAACATCGAAAATACCAACAAAGGAAAACCATATTACCAGAGCCATCGCATAAGAATGTCAAACTTTTACCATCACTCTGAACAATAG
>NW_021538027.1:0-297 GCF_001605985.2 Dendrobium catenatum | reverse complement strand
ATTGGATTTATATAAAAAATTTGATGATCATTTTGATTAATTTTGTTAATTGAAATATGTTGCTATTTTTTTTAGTGTGATGTATTAAAATATATTTTTTAATATTTTTTTATGATTATACTTTATTATTTCAAAATGTGTATTAATAGACCCATTCAAGCCTTTACAAATCATTTTCTTTTACTATGAAATTAATTTAAAAAACTAGCAAAATGTCTTAATATGTATTTTAACTAAATCATCTTCATTAAAAAAAATATAATTTTAAATAAAATTATTGTTGCAGATTGGAACATT
>NW_021538026.1:0-353 GCF_001605985.2 Dendrobium catenatum | reverse complement strand
TCTTTACATCGCAGAATACTTTCTTAGACTCCTTACGGCAACTTTATATATTTTCCAGTTTTCAGAATTTTTACATCTAAACCAATTTTTATAACAGAGCTTTTTATTTTTTTACTTTTTCTTAACCATTTTGATTCCACAATTAACTATTTTTACTATTAGAAGCTTTTGCTTCTATTTTTATTACTTATTTGTTATCATTAAAAGCTAATATACTCTAAGTACATGCAAAATTCTTAATATTAAAAGCTACAATTTTCCACATAACATTAACTTCCTCATGCACCGACAAAATCTTAAGATCATGAATATTACTACAACAACAACAACAACATCAAGCCTTTATCCCACTA
>NW_021538025.1:0-238 GCF_001605985.2 Dendrobium catenatum | reverse complement strand
CGTAGTCAACATTAAGATACAAAAAAAACATTGATCTGCAAGCAATCAAGAATAAAAGATCTGCAACACATACAAACTCTCTGCAAAGACATATGTATGTGCCACATGTCACTGATGGGTAGATGTAGAAAGACTTCAGTAAGTGCAGTATCCTGAAGTCAATTTCAATCTATGGAGTACATCTACCTACCTACCTATAATAGTGGAGGATATACTACATGAGATCAAATACCACAAC
>NW_021538024.1:0-353 GCF_001605985.2 Dendrobium catenatum | reverse complement strand
TAGGGTATTTTATTTAAATTCGATCTCACATTCACCCAATTAAGAACATAACATGCAGTGTTAACCGCCTCAGCCCAAAAATATTTAGGAAGAGAGTATTCTGCCAACATTGCTCTGGCGGCTTCTATTAATGTTCTATTTTTCCTTTCAACTATCCCATTTTGTTGAGGGGTTCTAGGTGCAAAAAAGTTGTGATCTATCCCTTTTTCTTTAAAAAAATTTTCAAATCTTTCATTTTCAAATTCTCCTCCTTGTTCACTTTGTATAGACATTATTTCACATCCTAGTTTTATCTGAATCCAAGTTGAAAAATTTTTGAATTCCTCAAATGATTCACTTTTATGAAATAGAAA
>NW_021538023.1:0-266 GCF_001605985.2 Dendrobium catenatum | reverse complement strand
TATCGCTCTCTGCAGTAACGTACAGAGGACGATTATGGTATGCAGTTTCGAGCATCATGTCCTCTTCGGAGAAAGTAATGAATGGCTCATTTCGAGCTTGCAGAACCTCGTCAAACTACGTTCAGCAAAATACGCCTCGTATCTTTCGGGATCTTTGAGAGCCTGAATCAGAGTCTCCCGAAGGTCTTTAGACATTACCAACGCATCGTATATGCTGAGCTGTGCTGGGGTTTTTCTCAGATGGGATAAGATATTATAATCTATCC
>NW_021538022.1:0-483 GCF_001605985.2 Dendrobium catenatum | reverse complement strand
TTTCTCTGGCGTGGTGGGGACAAAGATTTTACACGGCCGCGGTGTCCTCGTAAGAGGGCACCTATAGTACACGCTTTTCTCTAGCGTCGCGGGAGGCCCAGTTTTCCGTAGTTTTCCCCTAAACGGGGGAGACGCCGGGAGGCTGCCAAAATTTTGGGTGAAAACATATTGCACTCGGACCTGATCTGAACTCAAAAGAATAAAATCTGGACTTAAATGAACAATGAAATTGAACTAAAATCAATCCCAAACTTGCAATGACTTTAAATGAAATTGGGACTTGAACAAGACTATGAGAATTTGAAATTGAACTTGTATGCTTTTGAACATCAAAAGATCTATGAACTTGAACACTTTGAACTCGGCACGAGGACATTTCTTGAACTCGAATGAACAACAAAGACCACAGGGGACTTTGATTTGGACTTAAGCCAGAATTTGAGCTGGATCAAAGCAAACTTGGACTTGATTGAGACATTAAAT
>NW_021538021.1:0-327 GCF_001605985.2 Dendrobium catenatum | reverse complement strand
GACCTAGGATGAGTTTTTGTCTAAGGGGACTAATATGAATCCACATTAGTTTACAGAAGGCTTTGTGCCCTATCAATTACATCTTATTGACATCTTATTGATTCATATCTCAAAGATTTGAAGCCATTGGGGAGCGCACGGGCTTGAACGTAACCATAATACAATAGAGTCATTAGACCAATTCACTAGGTTAGAGGGTCGTAGTTTTAATTGTTAACCACACTGAGCCATTTGGCCAAACAACGGGTTTTTACAGAGCCGTCCGACCAAACCGCCGATCAGAGGACCAATGTCATATTCTTACTAGCTCGAGACTGTTTAAGAATG
>NW_021538020.1:0-796 GCF_001605985.2 Dendrobium catenatum | reverse complement strand
AGGCAGATTCATCATGTACATAAGCTAGAACAAATATATTATTACAGCTTTTAATGAGAATGAAACTTTCCATAGATTAATAAAGTTGTTAAAATTCATACATGATTTTTTTACTAACTATTTTTCTTATCATATAATAGTCAAAAAGCTAATCCAAATAAACACAGGCAGAGCCTTTCAGGTACTTTTTTTTATTTGTATCTGCCCTAATTCATGATTTTTCACAATCCACGCCTCTACCTCCTCCCTCTTTATTTCAAATAAAGCCAAAGGGAAAAAACATAAAACTTAATTTGTATAAAAAAATAAATAAAAATAAATTTACCTCAACATATTGCATTCATTTTGTATCATGAAAGAAAGCACCAGAAATTTAGTGGTGCATGAAGAGGTCACATTTACCATGCTCCATAAATTTGAAATGTCTAAATTTAAACCAAAATGCAGTAACTTTATAGTGAATGAAATACTAAGAAAATAAAGTAGTTTACTTCTTTACATCATAAATAAATAGACCTTAAAAAGAAAATAAATAGTTTTATTTGCACATGCACAAAGTGGGCATTGCTAGAATTTTAAAAAACAAGGTTATTACAAAATCACAAAACTTGTATGAATATTATAATACTATTATTGTTCAAATTTATTAATATTAAAGTTATAATCTAATCATATAAATTATATTAAATTGTAAGGTAAAATGAGTCCATCATATGGATAAAAAACAACTAAGAGATTAATAATAATGTTGAATGGTAAAAAAATGCTTATCTAAATTTTCATATTTATCGATGAT
>NW_021538019.1:0-292 GCF_001605985.2 Dendrobium catenatum | reverse complement strand
TTTAATCCATCTACAAGCAAAACATTTTCAATCATAAAGTTCTTGGAATTACCAATTATACCTGTGCCTACCACCTTCTTGGTGGTGTTGTCTCCAAGAGTAACTTTGCCTCTAGTCCTGGACTCCATCGAAACAAATTGATTGACATCACCAGTCATATGTCGAGAGAAACCACTGTCCAAGTACAACATGCTCTCACGAGGTCGTTTGTGAGAGCACTCCTATAAAATTATCAAATATTAGATTTAGGAACCTAAGCAGGTTTGGGTTCCTTCTTATGAAGAGTAGAATA
>NW_021538018.1:0-356 GCF_001605985.2 Dendrobium catenatum | reverse complement strand
TCTTTACTAAACCACTGGCCTTCAACACTTTCAGTTCCTTAAGGACCAGATTGGGTGTGATTGACATAAATGCATGAAACTTGATTTTTTAGTTATTTTCTTTTGCTTTTGTTTTCTATTTTTTCTCTTAGCTTTTTGATGTGTTTTATTTTTCTTTTGTCTCTTTTTACTCAGTCTTCAAAATCATCGCTGATATGATATTATATTCCTTATCCTTGCCTTTGAAAATTTATAGTCAATGTGTTTTTTATCTCCTAATCTCTTAGATGGTAGGAATATTTTGTGATTGTGTCTCTTTCTCTAACCTATTTTAGTGGCGTAGTTTTCTTTTCTAATCAAAAATCTATCTCAAAGTA
>NW_021538017.1:0-212 GCF_001605985.2 Dendrobium catenatum | reverse complement strand
CATCCCATTGTCTTGTATATGTGGTGGTAGATCATTTTTTTGGATTGCCACTCACTGAATAAGAACCCGAGGAAGCTTTTTTAATTTTTTAATGTATAATTTTAACTTATCATCTTTTTTAGTAACTAATAATGTCTCATCCTTTTTTCATCCTTTTTTCTTCTGGCTAGTTTTGTGTATGCTTTCTGGTGAGTCCCTCATTTGTGCTAGTA
>NW_021538016.1:0-343 GCF_001605985.2 Dendrobium catenatum | reverse complement strand
GAAAATCTATATCTTCTATGGTCTATGAATTATCGGTGAAACATGCTGAACTGAAAGAATTCTGGAAATGGTTGAAGAAATCAAGACTAAACCCCCTTTGGTGGAGAATCTTCAACAATGCTCTTCCCACTTGTGATTTTCTTCAACACAGGAGAATAATTAGGGATAATCAATGCCCAAGGAGTTTCAATGCAATAGAAGATATAGATCATATTGTAGCTAATTGTGAAAAACTACAGGAAGTTCTGAAACAGATTAAGGAATGGGGATTTGTTTTTTATGATTTCCATTCTATACAAGACTGATGTAATCATTTGTCTTCTCAATCTCCATTCATGATCAA
>NW_021538015.1:0-1248 GCF_001605985.2 Dendrobium catenatum | reverse complement strand
CCTTCAAAAAGCCCCAGATGAATCCCTCATCAACACAATACTGCTCTAAAGACTTCACTTATGCATCATAAATATGATCTCGAGCCATCTAAATGTGATCCTGAATGATGATCTTGAAAGCTATGAACTTTAAAATCTTCGATGACTCTTGAGGATTCTCATCCAGACAAAATGGTCTCCTTCTCAGCTATAAGAGTCCATCTAGTGCCTCTTATTCTGTGCCTCAAGCACCGATATCTTCTCTATGGAGGCCTTTTGATCTTTTAGAATCTTGGTGATTATTTTTGTGCCTCCACCAGGTTAATCTAAAGCTGACCTGTCTGCAAATTTTGAAGAAACATAGAGAGCAGTATATTAGCTAGCTTAATCGTGCACTTATACAACTCCTCCTCCAACACCTTCGCCTCTATGGTCTTATAATTATACTTCAACTTGTACTCTTATTGAAGATATTTAACCTTCACAAATTCATTATTTCATTCATTCAATCCCTTAGTAAGCTCGATATCAAGCTGCGATAATTGAAACAAAGAAGAAAGTTGCGTTAGAAGCCATCCTAGAAGAAAAGGTGAAGAAGCATAATGAAGATATTACTCACCAAGCCATCAACTTTGTGGCATCTGATACACTTGTGGCTCAGGATATCCTCAGGGATAAGAAACTTGGTAGGGGAAGAATGAGGTGGAGCCTTGCTTTTACTCATTGCAACCCCCTCAAACTTCTTCTTCTTCAACCAAACCTAGGGGACTTCACCTCTCGTCTATCATTTAGGA
Source organism: Dendrobium catenatum (assembly GCF_001605985.2). Classification (NCBI taxonomy): domain Eukaryota; kingdom Viridiplantae; phylum Streptophyta; class Magnoliopsida; order Asparagales; family Orchidaceae; genus Dendrobium; species Dendrobium catenatum. The sequence goes on along the minus strand of NW_021538015.1, from coordinate 475 downwards.
GCCACCTTTGAAGCTGGGGCAGGGGGCTCGGGAACCTTGAATGACTGCTTCATCATCCTTGTATCAAACTTCCAAGTATAAAATAATAGCCCGACCCTGAACAAGAACTCTTCTTCTATATATTTATATAAGTAACAAACCTTATATAGAAGATGTTCGATGTTGGGAACCTTGAGGATCCTCATTATGTCTTCTTCTCCGACGTGAAGAGGAGCTAGCAGATCCCTTATCTTCCCCCTCTTCTCTATCAGGCCTCAGTCATTTTTCATAAAGAAAAATGTGTTGGCCTAGCTCTTTAAAGGATTCCGGGTACATTTGTCCAACCATTTAGATCTGAATATTACGCTCCCCTCCGTATCACAAGTAAGTCAACCCATTCGTGAAAGATACTTAGGTGTCAAAATGGCTCCTTGATCTCTAAAGAGTGTAATCAACCTAAAGGTCATTGACTTATCTCTGTATAAAAATTGGGATA